>NC_092825.1:89282981-89582981 GCF_039878825.1 Excalfactoria chinensis
CCTTCAATCATATTTACACCCTATACCTCTTAATTCATTTTATGTACTACACTTGACAGCATACATTTTTACAATTAGAAATCCAGGAAGCACCACCAGATCTCTCAGTTCCTGCAGATCACAACTGATCAGTTACACATGAAGAGTACTTAACAAGTCTAAAATGACAGAATTAATAAATAATAATAATAATAATAATAATAATAATAAAAACAACCAGCACTTGGAAATTATAAACTTAATCAGAGGCAGAAATAAAATAAAGCATGGCATGATGACTGCCCCCTCAATCTGAGATACCATGGCAGCCCTTACAGCTCCCCATTTATGCCTTCCTCTTTCCTTCTCATTTCCCAACCTCATCCACAGGTCAAACTCCCTCTGGCCACCAGAAATGCTCTTGCCAATGCTGTGTAACCTGCTACCTCCCATGTTACTGGTGCCAGCCATTTCCATTATCTCCCCATGAAACAAACAGAAAACTTGATACTTATCTAGTTAGCACTTCTCATCTTCACTGTAAAATTTGAGGGGAAAAAAAAAGTCTTTCCTAAGCCTGAACAATTTACAGACTGGTAGAGGCTGCTTTTGAAACAACGTGCTGTGTTTGTAAATTACTACTGAGTTTTACTCTCTTCTATTCTCAAAACTCTTCTCACATGAAATCCTGATGAACTGCAAGTCTTGCTACCTGTGGCCATCAGAACCACTAATGGCCAGAAGGGAGTGAGGAAATGGATAGACACAGCCACCAGCACACAGGCTCAGACACCTTCTGCAAAATTATTTCCTAAGCAGGAAGGGAGTCCATCAGTCAACTTCACACCTACAATCACAGCATTGGCTGGTACATGCAGCTATTTACAGAAGTTATTTCACCAGCTCTCTCCTTCTTTTGACAACGCAGAATTTATTAATTTAACATCTGACACTTAGGTTCTGAGCTCCACTGAGGCTAAAGAGATTTCACTACTAATTGCATACGTAATCTCCAAACTGCATCTCCTGCTTTTTGCCAGAGCACAGACACTGCAGCCCACAGTTGTCCAGGAACTGGGAGTGCTGGCAGCAAGCTGGTGATGCACTTGGAGAGGATCCTCCTTGGCCTGAGACTCACTGGGCTCTTGTGTTTGGGCACCCTGACTTTTTTCAGGATTGCACTTGAAAGACATGGCTCTACACTTTATTGCCCTTAAACAACAGAGGCCTGAAAAGCAAGCCTACTAGTGACACTTGACAACATAGGAAACATAGGACAGTGTCACTGAGTTCTCTCTAGAGCTCACTATGTGACAGCGGGAGCAAACCCAGGGAGATAAGGAACAAAAGCACCTCCCTTCTCTAACTGCACAGTGAGGCGCGGCCCAGCCACGTGCGCTCCAGGAGAGGGGAAGGGAAGGGAGATTGCAAATGGGTCTAGGAGGAAAAAAATGAATAAAATAAAATAAAATAAAATAAAATAAAATAAAATAAAATAAAATAAAATAAAATAAAATAAAATAAAATAAAATAGATCTGAGAACGAACGGCAGTTTAATAAACCCAGTAACACTAAACAACAACGAGAGAGTTTCAACAAGGAGAAAACCAAATCCCAATCTCACCGATGGGCTGTGGGAGGCAGGAAGTTCCGACCACGCTGTCTCCTCGCAGGGAACCGGGAGAAAAAACCCAGTCCCCTTCCCGACCTCCCCTCAGGTGCCCCCTCCCCCCCATGCCCATTTAAGGCAGTCCACAGAAAAGAAAAAAAAAAACTTGTTCCCTTAACTCCCATTATCCCACATGATGTTCTGATGTGGAATAGCAACACCAACCGAATTACAAAACCATAACAGAGAGAAAGTTGAGTCACCCTCTCTTTCTATATAAGCAGTTTTTAATTCACATAAACAAGAGTATAACCAATACTGCTTGCTATGTGATCTGCCTATTGCAGTATATATATTGTCTTTCCATCCTTTTTTTCCTTATTTTCCCCCCACTACTGACAGACAGCAGATAAACATACTCATTTGTTCTATTTTCTTTCCAGTTCCTTTAGCTTACTGTTAATGATATCAAGAATATACATCAATTTCATAGCCTTAAACCAAGAAAGGGCATACAATCACTAGAACAGGATCTTGCTTCCAGTATTTACTTAGCTTGACACAGTGGTGGAGTTCTTTAATCTCCCCATTCTCCCAAATTCCTCACCTGGAAAATACTACTCATAGCAGGAAACGTTCTGACTAGTCTTTATAAACAATTTGAGACTCTCGGCTCGCTTGAAGAAAAATTAAACATAACATTATTAAAAATATATATATTGAAAGAAGAACATCATCTCAAATTATAACAGATCTGATATGAAAGCATAGTAATGTTTGACTAATCTTAATTTTTCTAGACAGAAAAAAACAACAAAATATACACATAAAGGAAACAGCTGTAACACAACATTCCTTGTGCATGCATTTGGGATATTTCCTTGGTACAATACTGGAATACGAGGGGGTAGTATTTCAGAGCACTGTTTTCAAGACAGAAGAAAGGAATGAAGTTGATGAGAAATTAATGGAATTTACTTAGCACCAGTGTTTGTTGTTCAAAATCTACCAACTCTTATCACTACAAGGTCACCCAAAGCAAGAAGGCAGAATAACTGTTTTGAACATTCTGGTAACAAAGTTGGAGCTACACATTGACAAGAGCTCAAGGCAGGCTTCTTAACACTGGCTCTAATGAACTGAACACTTCGTACTGGTTCAATAAAAGTCTGCCTAGGTATTCAGACAAATTACGGTGCTAACTATGTTATTACTATGCTTAAGGATACTTCATTTTTCTTTAAAATCCATTTAAGCAACCTTCAGCAAAAGAAGATGTAACCTGTTTTCTCACAGAACTCAGATTGAAAAAGATTATGGTACAGGACAAAAAGCAACAATGAAACCTTCCACCTATCAGTCTGTGAACATTGTACAACACTAAGCTCTGCAACAAACCTCTCCTATTTTGTTAAAAATCTATACCCAGAGCTTATTAATCTAATTTTATTAATTTGGTGTACACGTTCTTTAAAATTTGTTTTCAGTGAGGGAACTAAGCTGCTCATGTTTCCCTTAAAAGGGGAAACTAGCCTTCAAACTAGCCTTCCTTTTCAACTTCACATTCTGAGAAAGGAAAATCTTTCATGCACAAGATCCAATCTACCCTCCTACTATGTTTTGTAGTCAGTTTCCACTGACATTATTTAAAAAAAAAAAATAATAATAATAATAATTTATAAATACCCAACTAAATGGCACATTCACAAAGCCAAGATTTGGCACTAGCTTTACTAAAGAACTGATGTAGTAAGGTCTCTACTGATCATGTTTATTTTAATACGAAACCATTTACAAATAAACAAACATTTTACTAATATGACTGTCAAACAAATTAATTAATATCCACAAACCCAGGGGGAAAAAAAAAAAACAAAACAAACTGAATTAAATTTAAAATGTATGACTACGTTTGCATATATTCACATTTATTCACACATTTCACATATTCACACTTTCTACAGTGCTTCTGAGGTCTTCTGCAAGTTCTCAAGCTATGAATACTAGAAGACTAAGTCCTTCCCAAGCAGGAAGCTGTTTGACACAAACTGATATAATTAAAAGCATAACCAGTATAATTAAAAGCATAAATACTAGTATATGTTCACTGTGACATGACACTTCTTAACAGTTTCTTATTCTAGTCAATACCGACTAGTTTAGGTAATTAATTTGTTAATTTAGTTAAGGATTTCACTACATTATTATTGAAATAGAAAAATCTCTGAACATAATAAACCCTCAATGCAAAAAAGAATGTCAGCAGTATTTGTACGCTTCTAAATAACAGAGAGATGGAGAGAAGGAAAGACGGTATTTCAGCTATTATACAACATCAAAACTGCCTATCCCTTTCCTACCAGAAAAAAATGAGATATTGTGTTGTTATTTCTATGTTCATCATCAGTTCTAGTCTCTGTCATAGGCTACAAGAGACAATTTGGAGCTAACTGCATACACAAAACCAGAAAATGCAACTGTAATATCTAAACGAAAAAAGGAACAAGACTATTAAAATGTCAGTGTGCTGGTATGCCAACTCACAGAATAAAACCCTCCAGAAACCACATTTCAATAGAAAATTTTATAACATAAACGACTAATTTGGTATTAAATGCTGAATATTAAGCATCAGTAGCTGAACTGAGATAGAAACATGCATATATATTTTGAGGTTTGTCAGCACTCTGCAGTACTAAGTGCTCTAACTGAAGTAAGATACAGCAATTTACTAATAGAGAGATTATGGGCAAATACTAACAACAAAAGCAGCTCATGGTAGTTATTCAAATTCATTCTTAATAGAAATTCTCATGGGATCATAAAGTCAAACTTGTATAAAATTTTATAAACTTGAGATAAAGAATTTCCATTTATCACCCTTAATTCCCTCTTAAGGTTGTTCTTTCCTACAATTTTACATCCCCCTCCTAGCAACCTTGTCAAACATAATTAGACCACCATAAAATTCTATTCTGCTGCTTTACTACTGCATATATTGTAAGGCAAAGATATATCTTCTCCATAAGCCACACCTTGTAGAACCCTTCTTTTATTCCCCCTCTAGGTGTTAGGTATGTCATACGTTTTAAAGCACAGAAATCATGGACACATGTACTGACATGGAAACAACCTATGAGGATTATTGAGTAAAAACCCTTACAGCGAAGACCACCAGCCAAAACTCAAACCCTGTACCTAAGAGCTGTCCAACAGTTTCCTTAATACCAAAGACCAATAACAAGACTACTACCCTGGGGAGCCTGTTCCAATACCTCACCACACTCTCAGAGAAAAACCCTTACTTAATATTCAACCTGACTTCCCGCTGAAACAGCTCCATGCCAGTCTCAATTCTTCAGTCTGTGAAACCCAGCACCTTGGAGCCACGGTCTCTTTCTCAACAGATTCTACAACACACCACCCAGCTTTGGATGGAAGATGTGCCCAGGGGAAACCTAGGCAGGCATAAAGAAGGTCATTCATCAGCTCCTTCGCCAGTTAGCACTTGTCAGCCATATACAGTGCTAAACCTGTGAAAAACTGCTTTAAAGAAGCAAAGGCAAACAAAAAAAATACAACAGCCACATTTCTGTAAGGAGTTTAACAGGACTGTGAAGAACATCAGCACCTATTCCAAAACCCCCACTTTTGCATTATGCAATTTCAAATGTCAAATGGAAAGCAACTGAAGAAGCCAGCTACACATGAAAATGAGCACTGAAGGCCAGAAAAAGGGAAACCTCTGCCTCACTTCTACAGCAAGTCAAGAATGGAAAGCTATGGAGACACTGAAACAAACAAGATTGAGAAACAAAGGCAGGACTTCACCATCTGTGTGCCCCGGTGGCGCAGCGGTAGAATTCCCGTTTGCAACACCAGGGGGCCCGGGTTCGAATCCCCCCTGTGGAGCAGGGGGTAGAAGTGCCGCTCTGCTACACAGAGGGCTCGAATCCCGGGAGTTGGACTCGATGATCTCTAAGGTCCCTTCCAACTCGCACAATACTATGATACTATGATACTATGATCTGCCTCTTGAGAGTTGTAAACCAAATGAATCTATCAATTCTTCCATCAAACATATCACTCAAAAGACTGATTTAAGGTTATACAAAGATAATCCTTCTCCAGGTCCCCTTCTACTCCGCTCTTGTGAGGCCCCATCTGGAGTACTGCATCCAGCCTGGGGCCTTACCACAGGAAGGACACAGAGCAATTGGAGCGGGTCCAGAGGAGGGCCACTAAGATGATCAGAGGGCTGGAGCACCTCTCCTATGAGGAAAGGTTGAGGGAACTGGGCTTGATTAGCCTGGAAAAGAGAAGGCTCCAGAGAGACCTCATTGTTGCCTTCCAGTACTTCAAGAGAGTGTATAAAAAGGAGGGGGAATGACTGTTTTCAAGGGAGGATAGCGATAGGACAAGGGGGAATGGTTTTAAGATGAGACAGGGAAGGTTTATGTCAGGTATTAGGAGTAAGTTTTTCACACAGAGGGTGTGCCCCATCCCTGAAGGCATTCAAGGCCAGGCTGGATGTGGCTCTGGGCAGCTTCGTCTCGTGATTGGCAACCCTGCACATAGCAGGGGGGTTGAAACTAGATGATCATTGTGGTCTTTTTCAACCCAAGCCATTCTATGATTCTATTATTCAGAAGTAACTTATGCTGCACTGCTGGATTTAAAGAGAATTTTCAACTCAGAAATATGAGCTAGAACAGTTACTTTTTCCTTCTGTTCTCGTGAGCTGTATTTTTCAGCTTGCCTTCCCTACACAAATTTACTTTTAAAACGACTTTTTTTTTTTTTTCTTTGACAACTACATGCTTTTATGAGCAACATAGCAATACATCAGCCTTTCATTTTATTTTCAAAGAGTGCATAACAGAACATAATGCTTCTCAGATAAATGTGAGGCTTATGTAAGTTACAATCAAATTAGAACATGCTCAGCAATGAAAACTATCATAATTAAAACACATAACCATTTGAGTTCAAAAGGATCTTTGAAGGTTATCTGCTCCAACTCCCCTGCGCTGAACAGGGATATATATAAAGTCAAATCACATTGCTCAGACCCCAGCCCAGCCTGACCTTAAAAGTCAGGCTGAGTCCACTACCTCTATGGGCAATCTGTCCCAGTGCCTCGTTACCCTTACTGTGAGAAACCTCTTCCATACGTCCAACCTAACCCTCCCTCTCTTAGTCACAACAGACCCTGCTGAAGATTCTACCCTCTTCTTTCATACAACCCTCTCCCTCAGATACTGAAAGGTCGCTATCAAGTCTCTGCAAAGACCTCATAGATGCAGATCTACTCAGTGGCCAGCTGCAGCCAGAGTTTGAAGCTGCGGCTGGAGCAGTCTCAGCTGGTGCAGAGGTCATCCAACAGCTCATCCATCAGCTGGCACTCGTCAACCACATACAGTGCTGGCCACTGGATTCTGTCAATCCTAACTCTGCTCAGGTCACATGTTTTATCCAAGACACTGCCTTCTTCTACCTCCTCCTACCTTAGGGGATGAAGACCACCCAAGCTATGGCTACTTTCAGGTGCATGCCATAAACAAAGACCCAGACCATGGCAATGCCTGTTTCATAGCCTCCTGACACACACACCCCCATTGTGACCTGTGACAGACAAGGCCACATCACTGAACCTCTCCACTCTCCACTTTCTTCTCCTCAATTGGAGAATATCAAAACTCAACAAACAATACATATTTTATGCAACTAAGTAGGATCTGAACTATATGTGCTAGGTTGAAAACATCTTTTTGAATTTGTACATATTTTTTAACTTGCAAATAAAAGCTCTCCAGGAAAGAATTTCCATTGTCTGTAAACAACTGTAGATTAGAAATTAAGTAACATCAGAAAAATACAATGCATCATGTGGTTGTATTAGTAATTTCAGCTCCCCATGAGTGACAGCAATAGTTAAAATGAGCAATATCTCTATAAAATGAAAATGACATAAAATTGTTCCTAGCTTTTTTTGCTTGCCTTCTGGTCCTCTGCCCTTTTGACCATCCAAAGTAGAAGTCCATTATGCTTTTGTCTTGTCAGGAAATAATGCAGAGGAAGGAAGAAGCAACAATCCAAAAAGTCTCACTTATATCCTTAAAAGTAAGTTTTAAAGAAGTTTGCCAAATACCTCTTGAAACTACACATCTTAATTTCTGAAATATCTTAGTCATCCATGCATTTAATGGCACAAACACTGAAAACAATTGTAGCTATTTATCCTGTTTACAAAGTGCATTTTTAATTTGGCATGTTTGGTGTTAAGTATCAGATTGAGTTCTCATTTTTACAGCATAATTGCTAGTTTCTTCTCTTGAGAACTCCTGTTCAGTATTACTGTAACACCATGCAAATGTATCTTTTCACTGTTACCAGTTATTTCTGGTATCTGGTAGCATGGCTATTGCACAGTATAGTTCTTGTCCAATATGTGGAGTTGGGAATCTGCTTTATAGTAGGTTAGAAAGCTCTCTGCTTCTCTAGACATTCCATACTTAATATTTCTCTTTTACTCTCATGTGCAGTTGTAGTGGAGGCTGCCTTGTCTCAGGTATAAGGCCTTGCTCATGGCTTTGTTGAACCCCATTAGGTTGACCTGGGCCCACTGCTTGAGTCTGTCTAGATCTCTCTGGATGACATCCCATCACTCTAGTGTGTTGACTGCACCATACAGCTTGGCATCATCTGCAAACTTGCTGAAGGTGCACTCAGTCCCACTATTGATCAAAATAATGAAGATGTCAAAGAGCACCAGTCCCACTACTGACTCCTGAGGGATTCCACTTATTACTGATCTCCATCCAGACATCAAGTCACTGACTACCACTTTGTGGATACAATCATGCAACTAGATCCTCATCCATTGGATGGTCCACTCACCAAATTCATATCTTTCCAATTTGGAGAGGAGGTTGTGGGGAACCATGTCAACACGTATTTACCCTTTGCATCCTGTATCTCTACTGAAAAATGACCAGCTAAAATGAGATTACTGCATACTTAAAAACACTTAGTTAGGTACACAGAATCATGCACTGCTCAGGTTCATTTTCCATGCATGTCTTAAAAGGACAACATGCTTGGGAAATTAACTAATTTCTTCCTAATGAGCTATAGATCTTTATAGAATCGGGAAAAAATAATTTTGAGAGTTCCCTCTTTATCTCCCACACCTCCAACCCCCAAAAAGCTTTGTTTTCTTGTAGCCTTGCTTCAAGCAGAGTCCTTTTGAAAAGCATTACCTTACATAAAAGACATGTAATGTTTTGTAGTTTTTCCTTGGGTAATCTGAATAATTTTCCCAGTCTTTCATCTTACTGGAAATTCTAGCTTTATATACCAAGGACAATGAAAGGCTAAGAATGAGGAACCCAAAATACATCAGATACTATTGAAATCCAAAGTATATGCTAAGTAGGACACAGTTAGCTTCACTGTACAAATTCCTTAATGTTTATAATTTCCCTTTACTATCTGGAAATGGCATTCCAGAGAATGCTCAAAATTACTGCAGATAGAGATATGGGACTACAGAAGAATTCAACTTCTTTACAAAAATGACTGCCAGAGTTTCAAGAAAACAAAAATTATCTAAAACTACACAGACTGAGAGGCTTAAAGTCTTTTCACCTATGGTAAAAAATTAATATGTCCTAATTTAGTGCCATTTAACAGAACAGTAAGATTATTATTCTGGTTTTTGGTTGTAATAACTAATCTTTAAATCCATGAAAATAAAGGCTTATTAAAAAGGCTTGATAGATAAGCACTGTTTCTAAAGTTCCTAGAAATATCCAAGTTATGAATTAATAACTCTAAATAGAAAAAGAAAAAAAAGTAATAATAGTAACAACCTGAGATCTATACAGAAACATCTAGAACAATGTCTTCTGTTTTTCCACACAGAACACTTCACTGTAGAACACAGTGATCATCTGTGGGAGGTTGATAGCTAAGGAAGTTGCATACACATGATTCACTTGACAATTTACACGAGATATGCTCTAATTTAATAGAGCCCCAAGAAAAATGCCTGACCATAAGAAAAAAGCAGGAAGGCAGCAGAACATTTTCTTGGATGTTTCTGGCATACTACTCTTTGAGATCTTTTTCTATGACAAAAAAAGCTGATAGCAATTCCATTTTCCTGTTGAGCTTGCTACTGCTATTCTAGCAGAATCCTGTAAAATGCACTGAGTTTAGTGTTCAGATTTTTTTTCTCCCCAATTACTTAATTTTACTTTCACTTTTAAAGATGCTTCTTTCAGTAGAGCTGCATGCTGAAACATCATCCTCTGCAAGGAGCACAAGAGCAGTTAATAAATATACCAAAACATAGATAATGTGGTTGGGATTTACTTTGCCTTTTGTTAGTGGAAATGCAGCCTTTAACGTGTTCCTACAAACATGATTCAGAGTTTTTTCCAGCAGTAATATGGCATACAGGTCTGAGAACTTATTCATAGAATCATAGAATCACAAGGTTAGAAAGGACCTACAAGATCATCTAGTCCAACCATTCTCCCATTACCATTACTACCACAAGCCACTAAACCATATTTCATAGCTCCTCATTCAGATGCCTCTTAAACATTGCCAGGGACGGCAGTTCCACAACCTCCCTGGGCAGCCATTCCAGTGCCTGACCACTCTCTGAGAGAATTTTTTTTTTCCTTATGTCTATTCTAAACCTCTTCTGGTACAACTTGAGGCCATTTCCTTGGGTAATTTTTGTTGCCTGAGAGAAGAGGCCAAACCCCTCCTCATCACAGTCTCCCTTCAGGAAGTTGTAGAGTGCAATGAGGTCTTCCCTGAGCCTCCTCTTCTCCAGGCTAAACAATCCCAGCTCCCTCAGCCCCTTCTCATAAGAGTTGTGCTCCAGACCCCTCATCAGTTTCATTGACCACCTCAGGACACATTCCAGGGCCTCAATGTCTTTCTTGTAACAAAATACTCAAGGTGCAGCCTCACCAGTGTTGAGTACAGGGGGATGATTACCTCTCTGCTCCTGCTGGACACAATATCTAATGCAGGCCAGCATGCCATTGGCCGTCTTGGATACCTGGGCACACTGTCAGCTCATGTTCAGCTGAGCATCAACCAATACCCCCAGGTCCCTTTCCTCTTCACAGTCATCCAGCCACTGAATGGGTGAAATGGCAACAAAAAACACTGGCTTCACTTCAAAAGTGCTACAAGGAGGAAAATACATTCATTTACTGATCTATATTTTATATACTAAAAAGAACTAAGTGTCTCTGAATAACATAAGAGTAACTGAGAAGGGGATAAGAAGAGAGAGTTATTTTACAGCTAAAAACAACTGTATGGAATCAATCCTTATTTTTGATCAGTTTTCTCTGTAATATTTTGTTGTAAAACTAATCTAAAATTCAGAATGGAATACAGAAGCTACAGCAAACATTTATAGTAAGGAAATAAGACACCTCCTTTTTGAATAACTCATAACACATATACCACATTAAAATATTTAACCAGCATTCCCAAAGGTACTAAAATGCCTAAGTTGGTTCTGACCATAAGAGTTCTCTCACTTAAGGACATATTTAAAGGGCATTCTGAATCTGATTATCATGCAAGCATATCCAGACATACAAGACAATCCAAGTCTGAAAAACATATTACAGGAAGACCATGCACCAGGTAATCACCTGTCTTTCAGCAGCAATAAACATAATCCAGTGTTACACTGGTATGACCCACACTGCTTCTGCATTAGACTTACGTTGTATATAAATGGTTTACAGTCTGTAGTCTTCATCTACCTATGTTAATTTAAATAATCAAGTTTGTTTAAAACTCAACTATACAGTTTGAAAAATAAATCTGGCACAG
The DNA here is from genome assembly GCF_039878825.1 of Excalfactoria chinensis. Classification (NCBI taxonomy): domain Eukaryota; kingdom Metazoa; phylum Chordata; class Aves; order Galliformes; family Phasianidae; genus Excalfactoria; species Excalfactoria chinensis. Next base: position 89,294,447 of record NC_092825.1, read on the forward strand.
TAGTTTTGCAAAGAGAGCAATTTCCAGAATTCATGTGTTCTAACTGCTTTTAAGACATAATCAAGGGAGAGACCATAAGAGAAAAAAAAAAGGTTGTAGCACTTTTGCAAAGTCAGCTGCTTTACAAATTAATATGCTTTGTTAGAGAACAACACAAACTTCAACTAAATCTTCAAGAATTGCTACCTATGTGAAATCCTTGAGTTCCAAGATAACATCACAGAAATCCAAACTGTTTCTGCAACAGCATATGCAAGGGGCTAACAAAAGTAATATCACATTGTTAACTAAAAAAAAAATGTACCTATCTGCAAAAGGAATCTGGAAAAATTGCATAGTAATTAGTTTGTTTATGTTAGAGAATTCTCATGGAAATCAAACAGAAGAAACCAAATATATATGCCAGTTGCTCCCAAAGTAATGCCTCCCACTTATTTTCATGGAAACTACAGATACAGTGAGAACAATAACACTATTTGATACAGAAAATTAATCTTTTATTTTTTTAAACATAGTCACCACCATTAGCTATGCACTTTCAACAGCAATGAATAAGAACCTTCACACCACGCTTATACAAATCTGCACCAGCATAAGTGACCCACTGCTTCTGAGTTATGATCATCAAGTGTTTGGTGTGCATTAATCATATAAACAACTTTAAAAAAAAAAAAAAAAAAAAAAAAAAAGTAGTTGGTTTTACAGGCTTTGGTCACTTATGAAAGATTATAAAGAAGATGAGCAAGGTTGTCAGCTTACAGTTAAATCCAGTCATACTCAAATAATGACTCTAAAAGGATGAAGTCACAAAAGTGTACACGGGCCCCGCTACTAACAGCAATAGGTTGATCAAAGTTTTTTCGACATAAATGGTACAGGTAGAAAAATGATTTATTACATCTTTGCATACTAGCTGAACAAATCAAAAACCAACCCAGAAGAATATACAGGCTGTGTAACTAACAACATTGGTTTAAGTATTAAAAGCAGATCCTCATTCAGATGTGCCAGGAAGAAAAGTGAGGTGTCACGCCCCCACATAAACACAGCAACACAAAATAACTTTATTTCATTTAATGTACTCTGTTATTTCTCCTGTTCATCCTAAACTCTGCTAGGATTTCTGCTAGATGATCACATTTTGTAAAAATATTTTCTGGTTGACTAACACTATCTGTTTTTATCATAGCAATCAAGATAGCTGAACTAGAACAGTCAGCATCTTGGTTTAATCTAGAGCTCCATTAGTTGCATAACTCTATTAAAGTACACAGGGTGCATTAGTGTTTGACTAGTAATACACCTGCCTTACCTAAACCATTTTAAACATCTACTTAGTATCATTCAATAAAACTAAAGCATTTTATACAAAGAGAAAGATTCATAATAATCAATGGTACCTACAAGGGAAAGGTGGGGAACTTGCAATACTGTTTTAACAAACTTGAGAGAAACGTTTACAAAACCAAGCTTTCCCAGACTCACTGCCTCTTTCTTTTGTTTGCTTTGATTACACAGTGCCCTAAATCATGCTTTTATTGTGTCTCACAAAAAATTATAATTTCAAGAAATGAAATATAGACTACTGATAGGCTGCATACTGTTTTCAATAAAGGCCTTTAAAAAAGAGACTTTCACACTATTTTATTTCTCAAAAATAATATCCTAGATGTAACACTTCCTTACTTTTCATACATGGAGGAAAATGAACATTTTGAAAATGAAAAACAAGGCTGATGAAAACGTAATTAGGTCCACATTATTAAAAGCGATTTGCTGAACAGCAACCACCTCTGAAAGTAAATCAGCAGCATATAGTGAAGCAGAATATATTATCAAAATAAGAAATATTTCGCCTGCAGTTGTAGTGGGACTTAATGCTCAGACAGGGTAATAGTAACCTTAATTACAGGAATTTAACTTTTATACTTCAACCCTAAAATTTGTTTTGTACAAGTGATTTGTAAAGTTTTTTAGTTGTCTTCTGTTACCCAGAAGGCCTGTAATTCAGGAGTGTTTGTTTTGTGTTTTTTTTCCCTAGAATCTTAAAATAAGACAGCTTGAAGAATAAGTGACCGTAACTAATACTAATAATCTGTAAGCAGTTTTGAGTGAAAAACAATTCATTAAGAACATACTGTTTGTCATTTTCAATCAATTAGAACGACATATTACAATCTGATAAATATATTGTGGATGAGGTAACAAAAGAAAATAACCAAGCCTGAGGCTTTTTGAGACATTACAACATGCTCTATGCAGCCCCTTCTGTTTTTAACAGTAATCTATAATTGATGGCTCATGACACTGCCATTCTCAAGCTATTAGACAATAACAGTGTTAATTAACTTCTAATTAAAACTGCCACATTCATACTTCAAACTTGGAATACCTTAGCTTCTTTCCACATAGAAGAGATGGTTACCTTACTGTCTATTTATATAATTATGTCTACAAATGAATAGAAGAATATCAACTGCAGATGATGATGATTAAAATAATCAAGTGGCAAAATAATCATATACATAGAATTTTCTAACCAATGCCCACTCCTCATCCCCAGTGAAAACATAAAAAGATTCAGGACAGATTTAGCAAGGAAATGATCTAAAAGACAAAAACAAACATATGTAGAACATTCATATAACGTGCACATTTGTATTTTTGTGTTTCTAGAAACTTTGGAATATTTTCTATTTAACTTCACCTCCTTGGTATCTCACAAGGTTATATTTAAAACAAGTCCATTACCATCAGGAAGCACTGCACTGCAGCCCCATTCTCACAGACAACGCTTTGGTAGTAGATGAAGAAGACTCTCCTGGAAGATACGCTAAAGCATACGAAAGAGAGGTGATAAGGGATAACCAGCATAGCTTCACCATGGCAGTTCCTGTCTGACCAACTTTCTGGTTTCCAGATGGCGTAACTGCATCAGTGAAAAAGAGAAGTGCCACTGATATCATCTAGTTTGATTACAGTAAGGCCTTTGACATGGCCTCCATACAATCCTTCTCTCCAAATTGGAGAGATATAGATTAGATGGATGGACAGTCTGATGGATGAGGAACAGGTGTTAAGACTGAGAGTGGTGGTCAATAGCTCGGACTTTGGATGGAGGTCAGTGATGAGTGGTGTTTGTTAGGGGTCAGTACTAGGACTGGTGCTCTTTAACATCTTAATCATCTACATTGACAGTGGGATCGAGTGCACCTTCAGCAAGTTGGCAGCTGAGGCCAAGCTGAGGGGTGAGGTCCACACACTAGAGTGATGGGATGACATCCAGAGGGACCTAAACAGGCTTAGGCAGTAGGCCCTGGTAAACCTTATGAGGTTCAACAAAACCAAGCACAAAGTCTTGCACCTGGCTCTTGGCAAACTCCACTATCAGTACAAGCTGAGGAGGATTGAGCAAACTGAAAGGATTGAGCACAGCCCTGCCAAAAATGACTTGGGGGTGCTGGTGGATGGCAAGTTTGACATGAGCCACTAATGGGCCCTTGCAGCCCAAAAAGCCAAACATATCCTGGGCTGCATCAAAAGAAGTGTGGCCAATACGTCGAAGTTGCTGATCTTGCCCCTCTACTCTACACTGTTGAGGCCTCACACCTGGAGTGCTGCATATAGACACTGCGTCCTTGGAACAGTAGAGACATAGACCTGTTGGAATGCAACCAGAGGAGGGCCATAAAAATGATCCAAGAGATGGAACACCTCCTGTACAAGAACAGGCTGAGAGAGCTGGAGCTGTTCTGCCTGGAGAAGAGAAAGTTCCAAGATGACCTGATAACAGCCTGTCAGTATCCAAAGAGAAGCTACAGGAAAGCAAGGGACAGACTAGCAGAGTCTGTGGTAACAGAACAGTGGGAAATGGTTTCAAAGTAAAAGAGGGGAGATTTGGATGAGATATAAGGAAGATTTTTTTATTTTTTTTTTTACAACAGGAGTAGTGAGGCACAGGATCAAGAGGGGGTGCATGCCCCCATCCTCAGAGACTTTCTAGGCAAGCCTGGGCCAGGCCCGGGGCACCTTTATTTAGCAATGGATGTACCTTTAAAGGCAGCTGTGATGATTTTTAAAAGTCCCTTCCAACTCAAAAGATTATATTATTCTCTGATTTTTTTACTATGGCTGAAAAAAACATGTCAGATCACTTCCAAGAGAATATTAATGGACAACATTTTAAGTTCTAAACAGAAAATCTACTTTTCAGACAACTGCACTAATTTTCGGAAATACTCAAATGTTTTTAAAAGGGAAAGGCATTAAACTTTCCACCAGAGTACTGCAGGAATCTGGCAATAGTTGGAGCATAACTGCACAAAAGCACACAAAAAATATTACATGTTATGGTTGTTAGTAGAGTGAAGAAAAAAAGAAGTCTCACGGAAGTCAGGCTATCAAGTTTGCAATTATTCAGATGAATAACGAAGTATTTAAAAAATAAACAAGAACATAGCCATCCAAACATAAGTGCTAGTGATCTTCCATATTTCAAGATTCCTGACACAATATTAAGCACAAGACTCTATTTTTCAAGTTCTTTCACAGTATTGCTAGAAGTTTTTAATAAGCTTCAAAGCAGTATGCTGTGCCATTAAATTTTGGTTTATATATCAATTTTTATTTCCATACGATAAAGTAAAAAAAATGTAAACTTTTTGATAGAAAGGAGGAAGGGTGTAAGACCCATAAGCAGCTTAGCTTGAGAAGAAAAATACAGAAAGGTAGGGTTAGTATGATTTTCTAAAGTCATACAAAGATTGGGCCATTTAGTATAGGACTCGTCATTTACAGTCACTGATCTACAAAAATGATCTCAACAGAATTCAGGTATAGCATAATGTGATTTTCATAAAGAAAAACTTTAAGAGGTTGTCAAGATCACCGTCAAAGAAAATTTACTTTTTCTTATCTGAAATGCAAAAGCCTAATGCCATGTGTTAAGACAAACAGTGAAACATGTATGATTTCCCTTCAGATTACTACCTCTGCACTCCAATAGCTTGGAAAAATAATTTGCTGCTCAACAACAGCATTAGCCTTCATCAGCACAGCTATAAAGTTGCAGAATATTTCCATTCATCTTCAGTTACTTAAAATGAATATCGTATTAAACAGCTGAGGATTATCTGGTGTTGCATGCAGACTTATTCTCTGCAGTCAAGGCTGAGTCAATGCTCTTTGCATTTAGATTCTCCCAGGACTATGAAGAACTAGAGAAGAATTCATTAAGCAGCTGACTAAATCACCTTAATCACCACAATAATGTCTTTCTAGTGTTTATATGGTTGGATCAATTAGATCCTTCCTTTAGAAGGATCCAACCACCTAAATGCTACGAAGTCATCAATGGCAGAAGCATGCTTCAAAATGCTCAAAAGATCTTGTCTTCATTCTAAAAAGTCATATATGGGTTTGGGAGGACACCACGGACCTGTGAAGATCTTCTCTTTGTTTGCAACACTTCTTTGCAATAAGGATACTAGTATTTTCAATCATATTGAATCAGTAAACAGAAAATATATAAAATAAATATAGAAGCCAAAAATGAGAAAAAATCTACTGTCTCTGCCATCAGTTAGCAACTCCTCGTTACATCCTTTAAAAACAAGTTTTATAAGGAATGATTATGGCTAGAAAGTGATAATCTTTCAGTTGGACAGAGAATTAAACAGCAGGTTTAAGAAAAAAAAGATGAAAGCCAAAATATATGCAAATACTTGTTTGTTTTAATTTCAATTAAAATCACAAATTTTTAAGTAAAAACATAAGAGGCACCTAGGAAACACAGCTACATCAGGAGACATACAGAAGGAAATGATGTTTTAAAAATAAACATCTTTCCCACAAATAAATAACCCCAAAATAAGGGAAAACAGAGTAACTGAAATTCACTATTAAAGAAAGATCAATATTTTTAATGGCAAATAAAGGAGGGAAAATAAAAACACATTTTGCCTCGAGTTCCTGCTCTTGAAGTGACTAGATGTCACTAGACTAAAGTAGTGCTTAACTACTCTAACAAAAACAGTTGCAAAAGGGGTTATCTAAATGTCACAGTCAAATAATTTCAAGTGTAAAATTTAATCAGTAAGCTATTGGAAGTATCCATTCATCAGCACAAAATAATTTAACCATAGATAATTCTTATTTTTCGCATTAATTCAGAGAATGAGTTTTCTAAATTTGTATCTATCAACCCATTTGATTTTTCTCCTTATAAGGTTTTTGTTTTCTAAAAAATGCGATTAAAGTGTTTTTGATGTCTTAATGAAAGATATTTAGTAATTCTTAGGATATTAGTAGTGGTGAACCTCTTACGTATAATTTTCCCTGATCTGTTTTCTCAAAGAATAGCATTAATCACTAAAAGTACGAATAGAAAATGTTCGTCTGATAACAAATACAGACTGATTGACAGGCTTTATATCACTGCAAAACTACTATAGGCTGTTTTCCTTGTCACATAAAAATAAGAGGAGGGGGGAAATGACATAACAGATCTGTCATGGAGTTCTCTCTAGAGCTCACTCAGTGACAGTGGGAACAAACCCAGGGGGGCAGGAACAAAAGTACCTCCCCTCTCTAACTGCACGCCACGTGTGCTCCGGGAGAGTGGAAGGGAAGGGAGACCGCGAATGGGTCTAGGAGGGAACAAAAAATGAAGAAAGAAAGGATGATCTGAGAACGAACGGCAGTTTAAGTAACACTAAACAACAACTAGAGAGTTTCAACAAGGACAAAACCAAATCCCAATCTCATCGATGGGCTGTGGGAGGTGGGAAGTTCCGACCACGCTGTCTCCTCACAGGGAGCCAGTCCAGAAAACCCCGTCCCTTTCCCGACCTCCCCTCCGGTGCTGCTCCCCACATTTAAGGCACTCCACAGAAAAGAAAAGAAAAGAAAAAAAAAAAAAAAAAAAAAAAAAAAAAAAAACTTGTCTCCTTAACTCCCATTATCCTACATGATGTTCTGATGTGGAATAGCAACACCAAGCAAATTACAAAACCATAACAAGATCCAAGAGTGCTTCAAAATGTATATTCATCTGTATTACAGACGCATGAATGTCCTACTGCTTGAGACCAGGTAATTTATCATTTTCCACCAAACTCATAGCTTTCCATTTCATTTTAATTAGCACTCACAATTTTAAGGTATAATTTCCTACCGTGGCAAAAAGTGAACCCAAGTCTAAAGTGAGAAAAGTTATTTTGATGACTTACCTCCTCACATATCTTGTCAGCCTGGGAATGTCTCCCTGCAGTTTAGTTTCCTGGTGTCTCGTAAGTTAAAATAAAAAAATTAATAATAGCTCCAAATTGCCTCATCCTACTCTTATCTCCATTTGGATTGAGTTCCTCAGAGCTAACAGATTTTAGCAACCTACTTCCTTGGTAGTTTGAACTGCTTTACTGCTATTGACATTAATCATAGTGGTTAGTATTGCTGACCCTATTCTTTACTATGATTTCATAGATTAAGAGGGTTGATCATATACACAAAAATACAGTATGGGATACAGAAAACATTACAAGCAGGAAATGAAAGTGTCACTCAGTTACTCCACTAAAAATTTCTCAAATGTGCCTCCCCTCAGACTCGTGACAAAATGCAAAGCTAGTAACCAATATAGACTTATTCCTGATGTAAATCTGATCCATAGTTTGATGAGTGATGGGAACTGTCAAAAAAAAAGCATCGCACTTCTGACATGCAGCTGAAGGCTCTTAAGTAAGAGACCAATATGCATGTGAAAAAAAGAATACATAAACCATAAACAACATGGTTAAAAGTGTTTGCATATTAAGAACCTACATTCTGAATGTGTTTTGTAGTCTTCTACAATAACTGTATAAACACCTGATAACTCATATTTACATTTGCATGTGATTGCTACAATTGCTGTATAACAAGAAATGAGTCATTCACATTTGTTTTGAATATGCATTTCCAAAGTAATTCATCTGCATAAGCAATAATTGTTTCATTTGTCAAATTTTAGAAGAAAAAAAACACGCATTTAATATCTCCACGACGCTCGTTTTACTGTTGACATTTTACTCTGCACATATATACACTAAAAATAAATTGCAAATAAAAATAATATTTTCTACTTCCTGATAAGGAAAACACACAACTGAAAATGGAGAACCTGTGATGCAGGTACTTTTTTTAGTAACAGCAATACTACATGCTATTTTTTTTTTCCAGTTTAATATTATTCAGAGTATGCTCATCTGATGGAAAACTATCAAGCACTAGCAAGTGCTCCCCTGACATAAAAATTAACTTGGTCGTCACTGTAACTGGTAAAATATAACGCCAATCTAATAGATCTTCGTTAATATAGTATGAGGTAGAACTGTAGAACAGTAATACTGTAGGCTATCTTTTGAGTTCTTTGTTTCAACACCCACTCCTAAGCTAGAAAGGAAAAATAGCTGAGTACGTATTCATTTTAATTGAACGCAAAGTTATCTGATAATAAATGACCCATTAGTTTGCTCATAATTTTGTCAGAGTTATTACAGTCTTTAGGTTCTGAATGACTGTAATTTACTGTAATTGGTTTTCAGGACAAGAGATAAATTTGACTTGCTCAATTGCAGATTCACAAAAATAATTCTGAACATTAAAATATTTTTGAACATAAAGGTCACAACAAAATCTAACAAAATAAAGCATTTTAATTGAAGAAATGGTAGTTCGATTTCATTTTTAAACAGATTGATTACAGAACATTACAACCTTGTCTCAAAGTTTAGTCTTAAGGTTATGCAAATTTTGTGCTGTATATAAATCTTCCTAGAATCCGTCTTTACATTTATGTTTATATGGAAGAGGTAGATAAAAACAAACAAACAAACAAAAACAAAACAAAAAACATGCCTCAGATACTTCTGTGAATGCTGCATGAATACAAAACTTTGCCGAACATTTCATCTTCCTTTCAGACAGGAATATATCACAACATAAGATGACACGTGAAAACACTGAAACAAGAAGCTTCTTGAAGTTTGTGAACTACTTAAAGTTATTTCTATCTACTTAGACTGCAACATTAATCCAAGTTTCTAACAGTTCAGAATTCTTAAAACCTTGAAATTGGAATTGATTTGTTTTTGTTTCTTATTGATCCTAATGCAAACTATGAAACTGAAAGCAATATGATGACTCTGGTAGAGAGACTAAATGTTTTAGAAATCTTTCCTTAAATTCAGTCTACCATGTTAAAACAAACAAACAAACAAACAAAAAAACTAATTATCATGATCTTTTAAACTACAAGATGCAATAAAATCTTTGCTGCTTTGACCTTCCATTTACTTCCTATTCAAAATGGAGAAACTGTGTATTCTGAAAATGTTTATCTGTTTTCAGAATCACAAAGCATGTTAGCTTCAATTTTTGTACTCAAATTGCCTTTAAGACAGAACAAATCAAACTGATATGTATTTAATTATAGTAGGTTTTTTCTTCAATGGAATACCAATAATTCTGAACTTGACGGCTTATCAGATGTTTTCTCCTTTGCAGTGCTCTCCGCAGTGTATCCTAGTATCCTAAATGTTTGGCAAAGGAAGGTAAACATATTGGCTGGGAAGCTCAGTCTCTCATAGCTGGTACAGAACCAACCTCCCCATTTAATACCAGACCAGGCCGCCCAGGGCCTCATCCAATCCGGACTTGAACACCTCCAGGGACAGGGCATCCACAACCTCTCTGGGCAGCCTGTTACAGCACATCATCACAAGGCAGAACCAAGAGATGATGCCAGATAGCCTTTTATGTTTTTTAAACCCAACATTTTGCCAGGAAAGCACAAATTTCAAAACCCTGAAGGGATTTTTAGGCATCTACTTTCATTACAAAAATACAACTACTTACATCATGCAAACACTGAGTAGTTTTTAACAAAGCCTGCTAACATCAACAAAATTCTATGATCTATCTTGCTTTCAAGGCCCTTCTGTTAGATGTGCTTACTTCACATGAAGTATCACATGTACATGAGAAAACCACTATTATTAAATAGGGCAATAGTGAATAAACAGTGACAAGGGCATTCAAAAGATGACAATAAGAGTCTTAAGATTTGCTTTACATTTTCTTCCAAGGGATTTATACAGGAAACGAGCTCAAAGAGTGAGACAGACCAGCCAAGAACAACATGCAGCACAGTACTATCCCAGGAAATGTAGAAAAACTGGATTTCCTTCAAACTGCTGGTGAAAAAGGTACTAGTATATTTACTGGTAAATTTCTCTTGATGAAAGCTCTTAAACCTTCACCCATTTTGAAAAAAGGTATTACTCTTTAAGTGGTCGGTGGCACAACACAGCACAGTGTGTAGTGATGAGTTCTCCATTCTTATTTCCAACAAACTATTTACATCATTTTTCCTCTTTTATTGAGTTGGCATCTGACAGTCTATTCTGAGACACCCTTGATGGAAGTGATTAGAAGTCAATTTTACAAACAAAGCATGAAGAGATGTATGAAAAGCTGGATTAAAAATCTTCTGAATTACAAACAGTAATCTTCATTTCTCTTGAACAGCCTATGCTGTATCATCATTCTTCTTCCTTTTCATTTATCTGTTTCATTCACTGCATGACTTTCAATTTCAGTTGAAAGTTAAAAAGAAACCCTAGAGACAACAGTTTCATTAACTGTACAACTTATCCATTCTCTAAATACCATCCATTCTATGCATTAAATTGAATAAGAATCCAGTGAAAGCGCATGAACATGTAATTAAAGACAATTATAATGCATACTCATAGGGAGATTGAGAGACAAAAATTTTGAGTAACAGCACAAATTCTGGCATTCTCAACTAATACGAGATCATAACCTACAACAGCTGTGTGAACCAGCAACAGAGAAATTGAGCAGTTTTTCTGTTAGCAGATTTAATGACTATTTCCTAGCATCAATTGAAGTCTAAGACTCAGGGATTTTGGATTCCATTCCAGATTCTTCAAGCAGCCTTTATGACCTTTTTTGCACCTGTCTCTGCCAATAAAGCTCATCACTCCCAATATTTTTGGTTTAATTCCTAACAGCTTAGTCTCTTCTGTACTGTATTACTTATTTCTCACTCCAGCTGGGAATCACAGCTTCCTCCCTCACCCACATCTGGCCAATTCACTGTGCTAAGCTAACCTACTAAAGCCTAACATGATTTCAAATACAAGCATATGTTATACAATTTTAGTCAAACTGATGTTTAACACAGAGCTCAAAAATGGTTGTTTTTCATTAAAGGAAACCAGTATTGTATCTTTCAGGAATCCTAATTCTGGTTAAACATTCAGATCAAGTAAAAAGTCCAATCCCATAAACAAGAGGATGGGGGAAAACAGAACAACCCTTTCCTACCTCCTCCCAATATTTACCTTCCAGAATTCATGTTTTAATTAAAAACAAATAGAAAACCAAAGAGATTTTTTTTCCATTTCTTTTTTTGAACACTATCTGTAAATCTTACAACACAATAGACAGAAAACAATAATCTTAGTCCTCTGACTACACTGGACACAGTACTCCAGATAGGGCCTCAACAGGGCAGAGCTGATCAAGACAATCCTCCACACTTTTGGCTCACGTCAAGTGTTTTCATTCACCAGAACCTCCAAGTTAATCTCCACAAGGCATCTTTCAAGCAACTCTTCTCCCAGTGTGCTGACATATCTGGGATTGCCTCAATCCAAGTGCAACATCTTGCACTTGGCATTTTTGAATCTCATTCAGTTCCCATATACCCACTTCTCAAGCTTGTCCAGATCCCTCTTGATGACGTCACATATTGTGGCGACTGCACCATTCAGATACATGCCATCAACAAACATGATGAATGTACACTCATTCCCATTAACTAGTTAATTGATCAAGATGTTGAAGAGCAGTGTTCCCAAGACAGACCCCTGGCAGACACCACTTGTCACTGGCCTCCACCTGGACATCAAGCCTCTGGCCACAACCCTCTGGCTACAACCCTCTGGCTGTACAACCATTTCTTTATCCACCAAGCCTAGCCTTCAAATCCATCTCTCTCACATTTAGAGATAAGGATATGTTGTAGGACCATGTCAAAGACTATGCACAATTCCTGGTAGACATCATCATTTGCACTTCCTTTGTCCACCAATGCCAGCACTCCATCGAAGAAGACCACCAGACTGGTCAGGCACAATTTGCCCTTGGTGAAGCTATGGTGGCTGTCTTGGATCACCTTCTTGTCTTATGTGCCTTAGCATAGCTTTCAAGAGGATCTTTCCCATGATTTTCTGAGGCACAGAGGTGACGATCACTGGACTGCAGTTTTCCTTTCTCTCTTCCTTAAAAATCAGAGTGATGTTTTTATTTTTCCATTCAGTGGACTCTTTACCTGGCAGTCATAACTTTTACTCATGATGGAGAGTAGCTTGACAACCACATCAGCCAGTTCTTTCAGGACCATTGTGATACAGATTGTCGAAGTCCCATAGACTTCTACACATTCAGACTCATCAGGAGGTCTTAAACTCTCTCTTCGTTTACACTGAATAAATTTCACTCCCCCAAGTTCTGCCTATAGGTGCAGTTATGCAAGAGACCTGGGATGTCTCATTTGTAGTGAAGACAGAGGCAAATAATTCTGAATAATGTAACCTTCTGTGTCAGTTGCTAACAGTTCCTCCTCATTTACCAGAGGGGATATTCTCCTTGGACTTTCTCTTCTGACCAAGGAACCTTCTTTGTCATTTTTCACACTCCTCAGTAACATCCCTCCGTAAATTCAGTTCCATCAATGCCTTGGCTTTCCTGATCCCATGTCTGCACTGGTAAGGTAAGAAGATAGCCAAATATAAGAAGGCATCCCAATATTCTTCCCTGTTTCCACTGTCTGTACATCTCCTTATCCTTCAGTTTAACCAGCAGGTCCGTGTTCAAACATGCTGCTTTCCTGCCTTTTCTGCTTCATTTCTTATGGTGGGGGATGGAGAGCTTTTGTGCTTCCAGAAAGATGTTCTTAAAGAGCTGTCAAGTCCATTCTGTTCCTTTGTCCCTAAGAACGCTCCAGGGGATCTCATTCACTTTCATTATTATTATTATTATTATTATTATTATTATTTTAAACTGCCAGAAGCTCATTCTCCTGAAGTTCAGCATCCTGACTCCACTCTTTGTCAAGTCCATATTCCTCGAGATCATAAACTCAACCAGGACATGGTTGTTACAGAGTAGAATGTTTCCACCTCTACAATGATCTCCCATGCACCACAGAGCACCAGGTCCAATAATGCTTCACCTCTAGTCGATTTGTCTGATACCTGGGCCAGGAAGTTATCTTTAATGCTCTGCAGGAGTTTCAGTTGACCAACAGCTCATTATGAATGTCACAGTTGACCAACAGCTCAGTATGTCCTAATCTGAAAAAAAAGGAGCTTTTGGGCAAGAATGTTTTGTCTGACATATCCAGAAGAGGAAATACAATTTGATTTGAATAAGAAAATTGACTTTGTTGCGTTGCTTTTTATACTTGAAGTCCTCTTTTGGAATACAGAACTTTTCCAATATATGTTGTTTTTTAAAAGGAAAGCCCAACAAGCCCTAAAGTCATGACTAGTTGTTCTTCCATTTGGTTATATTTATCTTTAAGTCCTATGCCAAATTATCCCAGAGGGGGGAAATTAGGATGTTAATCTCTACCACTCCATTATTATTTATTGTATTACTTAGACAATGGACAAAGAACAAAAGTTTAAAGATTTTCATTATTCAATAACGTGTGTATAAAGACTTAAGTCATCTTGACTACTTCAGAACTCTTGTATAAGCTCTGCGGAAAAAGGGAAGGTAAAAAACTGTTATGAAAAAGTAAGGTCTTTTAAATAAAAACTTTACTGAACTATGTCTACATTCTGATCAAAAGATCTTCATAAAATAAAACTTACTTCCTGATAAAGGTAGCCTGTATTACAATCACAAGGGAAAACAAAATAAAATATACTGCAAAATACATATTTTATATGTATAAATATTTTAATAAATATTTTATATATATATATATATATAGGCACAACCTACATCAGATACAAATAAACATCTTTGTCATTATACTTCATTTACAGAATGTACTTCCCATCAAGGGACCACTGCTTGACAGGGAAGATATTTTTATAGCTGTTGAAGTTGCTATCAAGAAATGAATTCACTGGAAGACTCACACTGGTAGGCAGAGAATGTGGTCAATTAAAAAAATAAAAATAAAAAATAGAAAGATCAAAGCTTCCTACAACCACTGTGCTGATTCTACACTTTTCCTATATGCACACCTCTGTTCTAACTGATAGAAATTGGCTGCAAACAGGGACATCTGCAAGATCATTAATTGCGTCTAATAGGACTATACAGGTTTACCACAGTTCTGGAGTAATATGAGTTGCTCTTAGGCGGACCACAGGATTAACTGCATCTCTACTCTTTAGCTCCAGTTGTGCTGTAAGATTACATAAAAAGATAGGATAAAAATAAAATATCCTCTGATAGAGGTTATTGCTAGTAGATCAGTACAGGATAGGAAGCACCTCATGGACACTTAAAAAGCAAGTAGGAAAGGCCAGTCATCATTACTCAGACAACTCTGTTACAGAACACTTCCTTAATTTAGCAACCATACTTTGGCTGGCATCATGATCACAAAGATTCAGGAAAAAAAAAAAAAAAATAATGGGATACATGACAACTTTGCTCATTTTAAGGGTAGAAAGTGTTGTCAGTAGTTAATACTTCACTGTACCCAAACTAGTAGTAGTACATCATCTAGTGAATGAGAAATAAAAGAAAAATCACTTGAAATGATACTCGAATACGTGAAAAATAAGAAACTAGAAAATGCAACTAGAAATGGACTGCAATGTTCCATTTCACTCAGAAAACCTTACAGTATACTACTCCTATTTTAACTCTGTTATTTGCTTCAATTGCTACAATTTGTAGTGGGTTTCCTTTGTTTCATATTCAGCAGAAATAGCATCTAATACAAAGTCAATTTCTTTCATAGTAAAAACTCCACTATCTTGAAAATTGTTCCAGCTATTTTGTGTAGGCATAACTAAGAGTACAGTAACTTCTTCAGTGAGTAATTTGCTAATATTTCTTTCTTTCTGAAAATAAGCTATTTTTTCCATTCTTTCTGTGTAGAACTTATTAATTTAATTCATTACCCAACATCAAATAATATGGTGAATCATGAAGGGTTTCCCTACCCCAGTAGCTCATCTATGATATCTGGTATATTAACTAATCACAGATAAATCTTCTTTAAGATGAAAATGTGACTTTTTTCCCTTCCATCTTTTCAAACGAGTTCATTACCGAGTTTGGCTTTTAGCCACGGAAGAGTCATCACTTCTGGTGTACAACAGTTGTCAGAGAACACTGCATTGGGTTTCTTACACATTAAGCATTGTAGAACATTCACTAACTAGGTTTATAGAACATATTATGTTCCTACTCAATCTGTCTCAGAAGGAAGGTATTGGAAGCCTTATTCACTGAATTATTCCAGAAGCCCCATACTGAAATACTAGGAACAATTCTGATCAGAAAGAACATAATCATACTGAAAACATTATATATAGTCATACTGATCACTCTCTGAAAAACAAGTCTGTAACTATTATCTAAATGGTATCAATAGTGTCAAGTTAATTAGAATTAAGTACTTGCTGTGAAAGTGATTTTTATGGAACTGGACGAATCCATTTTTTTCTATCATTTTTAGCTCACTAAAGCAATGCTACTCATTATTGTGAAACTGCTCACCAATATGTTATATCCCATCGACAGCGACCTTGTTCTTTAAAACAACATACTCATCATTTCTCTTGGTAATAATTCACTTAAATCTCAAATGAAGAAACAAGTTACTTCATGGCTGCTTCAAAGGATCAATTCTGTCAGTATTCACTGTACACTTGTTTGTCATATTAGCACTAGTACACCTGATGTAATTTTCACTGCGGCACAAACGTAAACATTACACAGAGGATGTTATCTGTACGACTGATGATGAAACGCAGTTTCTCTGTGTTTTTCTATTATTCTGAGTATCTGCAGTTGCTTTCTGACTACTTCTGCAAGGTAATGGCTCTCCCTCCACAGAAACAGTTGATGTCCTTAAGTTTAAAAAAGTACAGCCAGTAACAACAGCTGCAATTCTGTTAGTCAGCCTTCATAATTTCAGTATCCACACTGACTGTCATGTACTGATCTCTCTTGACAGATACTGTTCATTACTCATTCTTTCACAAGTCCAGATCTCAGCAAGTATTTTCTGTCCCACTGCTTCACAGTAGTCATTTCTCATTCAGCATAATACTATATTTAACAATATTCTTTTTAGAGGAAAGTTCAAGCCAAAGTCATATTTTGAAAACTCTTCTAAGTTCAAAACTCCTGCTATTTCCTCTACTGATTGTTATTATTTTAGTTTGCATCATACGTCTTTTTGCATGTAATAACTTATTCCCCACAACTAAAAAACAACTTGGGCGTCTGAACGTTACTCCTGTGAAACAACCAAAATGACTCAGCATATCTCATCCTCCCTTCACTGTCTTTCCCCAGTCACACTACCATGCCTATCTTGCTATACTCTTTCCCACTGCTTCATTCTAGTTTCAACATATTTTGGATACAGGAAAGAAATCTGCCGCTTTCTTTCTTATTTCCCTGCTTTTTTTTTTTTTTTTTTTTTTTTTTTTCCCCACTCCTCATAATAGTTACACTTAGACTAACACTGGTATTGAAAAATATATTTTGTTTTGTTTTTTAAACACCTACCAAAACTAAGCAACCATATTCTACATACCAGTCACATATATGTGACTTGTAACATTTGTTGAGGAGTGGTCAGACTATATAATGCAGGTACGGGGAAAAAAAAAAAAAAAAAAAAAAAAAAAAAAAAAAAAGAGAGAGAGAGAGAGAGAGAGATAAATAGTGAGGATAGAGAAACATATATTTTTTAAATAAATTAGCTTTGGATTTATTCATTCTCCTCCCCTATTCTTATTTCTATGAAGTACATTTTTGCAATATCTGCTGTAAGATAAACTATCATAAAGTAGGCATATTTCGCAATTACACAGCAAGCAGTTGCAAACACAACAGTAACTCAGCTGTTTCTGAATAACAGTGTACTGCAACAGTACATAGATAAACTCAAGAGGCCAAGGGAACGCACAAAAGCCATGCCTATCCCTAAGAAGAGTAGTAACAAAATTTTACAACATATTAAGTAAAACAACTGGAGCAAATGAGTCAACCAGAATACAAGTAAAAGGGTTGTATAAAACCTTTCACTGTCCCTATGAAGGTAGACTCCGTCTGCATTAACCAAAATTGGTTCAAGAAACAAGTACAACGTATCCACTGTTAAAGTTTTAGGAGACTTTAAGACAAAACAGTTCTTACATTAACACTTTTGTACAATGTCCAGAACAACAGTTCTCCATCAGACACCAAAAATCTGGGGAAGCTTCACAGTTAATCAAGATAATCTCACCTTCAAAAGTGTATACAGAACTATTTCAGAGTATAAATTTCTCCATGGTTAAATTTGCTTCACATTTATAACAGTCCTTTAGACCTCCTTTAAAGCTACCTAAAAACTATAATTCCTTTCTGCTAAAAAAACAGCATAACCACCAAGGGACAGAAAAAAAATAAAATCTTATTAAATTAATTTTTTTTTAAATCTTATTAAATTAAATTGTTAAATTTTTACCATATTCTCGATTGTACTACAAAATACATTTGCTGCTAAAAATTCATCTTTTTCTGAAGTCAACAGAGGATTCAAAATCCACTGGTGGTAAAATGGGGCTAACATCCTTTTCAAGGCAAGCCAAACATTTAAACATGTAATCGATAGGAAAGAACTTAGTGTTCTGCACCATCTTAGTGTTTCACTCACTGGTAATTCCAAGAAAACCTCAGCAACAACCTACTTTTGATAAGGAAAGAAGATGTGCTAAATAGACCTATTCCACATTTATACTTCAGGAATGGTATAAATACCATTTATATGTGCAAGAATGCACATTAACAACACATAAGTATTAACAGAGGAGTATATTTCACAGCTGTAATAAAAATCACCAAAGTCATCAGAAAATAATATTATTTAATTTTTCTTTAAAGTTCCATACGGGGCTACCTGGTCACCATAAACATCTAAACTAAGCATGATGAGTCACAAAAGTCTGTAACCTGAATATATTTTCCCAAATAGCGTGGCTTTTTCTCAAACAGTAGTTTACCTGCTTTAATGGATTTCAGAATTAACAAAGTCCCTGTTAATTCAGCAAGGGCTTGCAGACAATACGACAGAGCTTCATCCCAAAGTGCAAACATCTGCTTGATCTCAAATACAGAAAAATTTGGGAAATTCCAACTGATGTTATCTGCTACTCAGTGCAAGCTAGTACAAGCACACGCACTCCAGACTTTAGTACAAAGAACTGTAAAAGGATTCTATCAAGACAGACACCTCAGCCATTACCCAGGACAGACCTAGACAGTATTAAGTGCATGCTTCTCAACTACCTGAGAGAGTTAAACAAGTGTTGGTTTATATTAACTGTGTCAACAAAGTTGTATAAATTATGTGACAAAAACAGCAACGTGTCAAGTATCTCAAAATATATTAGCTCTAGCATTTTAACTACTCTAGTCAAATTCAGTTTTGAACACCTTGAAAATTAAAAAAAATAAAAATAAATAGGTAATTTTATTCTTAACATTCCCTAATGACTTAGTAAGCCTCAGTAAGTCAGTGTGCATGTCAGCTCTCCAGAACTATTCACAAACAAGAGAGACCTTTCACACTAAGGAGCTTGTTTCAAATCCCAGTACTGACAATCTGCCAGAATTGAAAACAGCAGGACAAGTAATAATTGGGTATCTGTTTGCATATTAATGACCAATATTCTATCTGCAAAAATGAAGCCATGTTATTTCAATCCCAATGGTAGATGAAGATGTACTACGTTTAAAGACTGAATTTTAGCAGCTGCAAAACAATATAAATATTACTGATGCTTTGGAGCATGACAAAATAATATTCTGACTGGCACTTGGAAGCTGATGTTAGCCACAAATATTTTGTTTTCTTCCTGCATTCTCACTTCTATGTAGCTTTAGCAGTGCCTAATATGACCATAGGAAATCTCTTCTTTAACTAGTTAGGAGTAAACAACTAAGAGCAAGTAAAAAAACACTAATATTCACTTTCCAAAAGCTTGGTTTTTAGGATTTACATTTCTTCAAAGAAAATGTCCCATATTTGCATATGGTTTATACCAGTATTACAATAACAATATTCCATGGTGCACATGTTGCAGTTTTCTCATCTTGGTGCCAAAAACTGTCAATAAGGAATTAAAGCAAACAATAATTAATTTGAAAAACATCTAAACTTTATCTGTAAATCCACACTCCTACATTAAAACTAGATCTACTAACAGCAACAGACCTAGTTAGATGGCATGCATTATTTTGTTATGAATCAGTAAAAGTGGAGGGGAAAAAAGCCTGTATCCCCTTTATGGCCAACTTCACTGATTTTACTGAAGATTAGAGAGACATCTATTAATGAATTACCCTTTAATTCCAGAGTAAACCCTGAAGTATATCAACCACTGAGAAAGGTGTAACTGCTGTCTCTCTGACCACAAGTCACCCAGCAGGAAAAAGAAGACACGGAGGTTACCACACCTTCGCGTATTACCCAAAGCAATCACACTCCTAAATTTCCCTTCTATGGCACTGACAATATGAGGGTCACTAATTAAAACTAGCAAATGGTGTTTTGCCTTTCAATCATTTTGGATATTATGACTGTATTCAGATGAATATAACTGAACATATTTCAGGAGGGTTCCTTACTAACTTAAATTACTGTTTTACAAACTTCAATATGATCAACACCCACAAACAAGACTGAAAATAGAGCAAAGGGCACCCTTTCACACTGCAGAAAATATCATTTCCATTAGATGTTTTTTTCCCCACTTACATAGACGGAGGTCTAAACAGGCATTTCAGTTTTTCAGTGGGAAATGATTATGTCTTGCTTTTATCATAGATGTATCTTCTCATGTGATTTTAGTTCAGAAAAAGTCTACGTATCATAGGACATAATACAAATTATTCTGCCGACAAGAAAAGAGGTGAAGAGTATAGCAACTGAAGTCTTATTCCCTCGATCATGCTTAAAAGAGCACTATTTATGCATTGCCAATTCATACACAATTATTAAGCTACACATGATTTACAGAATATTAAGACAGTGAAAATCAAACCTCAAATTATGTAGGTTGAAACTGTAAAAGAACAGGATAAGATCTATTTCTAGTAAATACTTTCAATAAAACAACTAAACCTGGATATGATAAACTGGAATCCAATTACTCTCCCTTGCAAGATCTTCCATTACTGCACGGTATACTATGAAGAAACTGTGGTCACTTATTGGAATAGCAAAAACATAAAAGGACCGATGGAGAAGAATAAGGTCTACTGAAGCATTTATCATTTATTAGCATTCCAACCAAGAACGCATAGGAGTCCTCAGTGTGATCTGTTTTTTTTACATAAACCCGTAAAAGGCAGCAGTCACCACTTCCAAATCCTTCCAAATGCTCGGTTTATAAACAAATATATCAAAGATTTTAACAAATCTTTCA
Organism: Excalfactoria chinensis; assembly: GCF_039878825.1. Taxonomy (NCBI): domain Eukaryota; kingdom Metazoa; phylum Chordata; class Aves; order Galliformes; family Phasianidae; genus Excalfactoria; species Excalfactoria chinensis. The sequence continues at coordinate 89,315,197 of NC_092825.1, forward strand.
GCCCTGCTTTAAATATTCTTCTCAACTGTGTATACAGCAGGCCAAACAAGAAATAAATAGTAAAGGTTGCAAAGGGGCTTCCTGCCTCTCCCCCTTCTTCAAATTAAGTTTATGATCTAAAAAGCTAAAATGAATAAAAATAAAAAGACTCAAAAGATTTTTAAGACATAACTTCTTATCAGCAACTGCTTAGAAGGAAAGGTCCTATTTGCTTGCCATTATTCAAGTTTTCAGAAGAAAATAGTGACATCTGGTTTGCAAAGTAAATGGTGTAAAAGGTTCATTAACATGATTTAGAGGGTACTGGAGAGACAGAAATGTAAATTTAAAACTACAAAAATTGGTCTGAAAGAATTTGGAAGGTTTAATTACAATAGAGGCAGAGAACAGTAAAAATAACTGCAACAGTCTAACTTTGGGAGCAGAATCAGAATTGCGTAACTGAAGTAAAATGCCTCCTCCAGTGTAAGCCAGGAAATCGGTGTAGTTCCTTACAATTAGTATATTTTTAATTAATTAATATTCCCAGTCATGCTATACCAGGAGAAAAACAAATCAAACTCACATCGCAATAAATACATATCTGCAATATATAGGAGCTTTAGTGAAAGGACTACTTGTGAGAATCTATTTCCTTTAAAAAAGGCAACCTGATGAGACATAAAAATAGGTATTAATTGTGATATCTACAATACAATGGAGGTGATGCTCTTCTCAGTAACTGGATTTAGACCACCAACTCATGTCATGTAGGCCACTGGACAGATGGTCAAAACTTTCAATCATGTCCAGCCTCACGGCAGTTCAAACTCATAACAAAGAAGTAAAAGCTTTGTATCCTGTTAATAATCCTCATGCCATCTGTTATCAGTAAGCGGAGACACTTTAGGACAATTCCAAGCATATTTTTAATGATATTTATTTCAAATCTTTCCAGGAGCTTACGATCTATCTCACAAAGATCTCATTTTGCAAACATTCTTTTTCCTCACTTGAATTAGCTGAGAAACCACAGTAGAGTCACCTATGCCCCATGCACTAGTTAACATCCAGATGTCTGATGACACCTTCTCAATTTAGACTTAGTGGGTTTTTTTCTATGATTTTAAACTCATCTCAACAAACATGGAGTGAAATAAAAGTACAATCATAGTTATTTCCCAACTTTTTCTTTTTTATGTCTCTGTCCAAGTCTCTGTAGAAGTTAACCAAAAGCTTGTTCCATTATAAGAAATAAAATCTTGTGGTGATGCCGACTATGAATTTGAAACATGATGAAGGAAGCACAAGATGCAAAACACTGTTCTATTTATAGGAAAGAAGTGCAACCCATCTCCATCCTTTCCAAGAGGCAGGACTCCTGCGCACAGCAGCAAGCACGCCGCCTGTCAACTCCAATTCTCTAAATGACTCAAGAATGTAAGCAGGCAAAGGGACTGGAGCATCGCTCTAATGTGCCCTGGCTCTTGTTTGAACTAAATATTTGAATAACTGAGGTTTTAACTCCATGTAGCCTTTTTCCCTTCTCCTGCTGGCAATGATATGAAATACTGATAAAGCAGGCTGACAGATCCAAGCACCATACTTCATAGATGCTGCCAGCAAATGCAGAAAAATAGGCTTTTAAGAACACACAGCAGAGCATCACTCTTAGGTCCAGAACAGCATTCAGCTGAGGGCAGGATTCTCATTCCATGGTTGCCTTTTGCTCTTTTCATTCCATGTCATTCCTTGGGAAGACATTGTGTTTTGTTGTTTTGTTTTTTTTTTAACTGACAGAAATCACTGAGAAATAACAAGGCACTTTAAGAACTGTCAAATGCGGGGAAAAAAAAATAAATAATAATAATAATCCAAAACCATTCATCAAGTTGCACGTTGCACAATGCAGTACAAAAACAGTAAAAATTCACTGCTAGGAAGCACTTGGGGGAAGGGAGAAAGTTTTTTATTACACTTACAACAAGAAAAGAAAATTATCTGTGATGGAAAACAACTGTCAAATAATAACAGACAACTCAGAGGATTTAAATTTGCTTTGTCCCCATGTTCTCCCATAATACTAAACTAAAAAGGCAAGGAAAGTAAAAAGTTCTAAATTTCAATTAATGCACTTGTTCTACAACTAACCTTGCCTTACAAGCATCTCTTCTGCTCTCACTGAAAAAGCATTCATGGAGCACTGGCAGCCAATGAAATCTTTTTTACATGGATGAGGAGGCAGAGTAGGAAAACCAGTACTGCCAGAAACACAGAAGACACAGAATAGGACAAACTTATTTTGCTCCCGATGAGGAGAACCAGTTACAAGTTTTCCCCGAGTTTCTCGATACTAAATTAGGATTTAAATAATACTGAAAGCAATAATGAAACAACATGAAATACAACAGTATCACCCATCTTGCAGTTTAGGTTAGAGTTCTATTTTTCAGAAAACCTAAGACACAAGACATATAAACATCTGCAGTTCACATGTAAAATCCTGACATTCTGACCTGTAATTTCTTCTGCCTTTTTGGAATGGGCAATACATCTTCTTATCAAAAGTTATATTTAAATCACTTTTCACAAAGTTTTAGGAACTACAAATGTTTTCCAAAATAGAGACAAACGCAGCATTTTGTATCTTTTTTTTTTTTTTTTTTTTTTTTTTAAACAGTTCATTATTTCTGATTCACGTTTGGTGAATACTAAATCTCATTTTATTGAAACACAAATTGATCTTAACTTTATTCCTATTACCAGATTCTCTTCTAGAAGCATCTAACTCCTACCTTACTCTCTAATGACAAACTGTGGGAAGAGATAAATAATCTTTCATCTCAGAGAGGCAGGATGGATCCTGGCTGGAGGAGGAGACTGACACAGACATTGCTCTTATGTTTAGCAAACTAGGTAACTGCAACTATCAAATTACCGTGTTTTTTTGTTACTTAGAAACAAGATTGCAGAAAACCTGTGTAGTCACGTGGCAAGGCTGCAGAAAATGGAACAGATGGTCATAATGTCAATTCAATATCTTTTGCACTAACATTAGCAGAAAAACTACTATGTATAAAATCAAACTTTCCATCAGAATTACCAGTAAAAATTAGAACCAATAATCTTTTCTTGAATTTTATATTAGTATGTAATCTCAGGTTTTATTACCTGAGTTAATGAGTCTAATGAATGGAACGATGTTTTTATTTCCACTAAACTTCATCTACACTCAACTCTGACCTGCTTGACAAGAAAAGATTCTCCAAGAACCAGAGAGTAAGGGTGAAGTATTGTCAGCAAGTTAAATCAACTGTATCGAGAATATTTTGGCTTATTTTATTTGAAATGGTGAACCTCAGCACTTTAAAATGTGGTGGTAAGTAACTTACTGTAGAATAAATACCTTAAGATGACTATCTAACCTTAAAAAGGGTACTCAGAGGAACCACACACCAAATCCGCTCTATTATCAAGAGAAAAACCTTCACTACTCATATGGTGCCATGAAGCAGAAAAAAATCTTCTCAAAAGATGTGGTCATGCATTGGAACAGGCTGCCCAGGGAGCTAGTGTAGTCACTCTCTCTGGAGGTGTTCAAGACTTATGTAGACATGGCACTGAGGAGCATGGTTAGTGAGCACTGTGGTAATGAGTTGATGGCTGGACTATAAGATCTTAGTGGTCTTTTCCAACAGTAATGATTCTACAATTATAAACTACTCCTCTTAGTTCTCTTCATATTGTACAAAATTTGTTTTTACTCAATGGAAATTGGATACATTCTGTTGAACTTCTTTACCAGTTACCTGGAAGACAATAGGGAGTCCACACTCAGCTGGTTTCATGATGTCACCAAATCAGAACTGTACCACTGATGCACTTGAGGACATGAATGCCCAGAGACAGCTACAGAGGCTGGAGGAATGGGGCCAACAACAACCTCAATAAGTTCACTTTGGACAATTATTAATTGAAGGAGCAAAATCTACAAGATGTAAAGCAAACAGAGAAAAGTTTAACAGATAACCAATAAAGGTGGGCCGAAGAACAAGGGTATGCTCAGTCTTGAGCAAGCTCTTCAGCGGAGCATACTGGGAGCATAAGAGACAATGGGTGCAAACTGAAAGATGAAAGGTTCAGAGTAGATTTGAGAAACTTTATTCCCATGAGGATATGCAGGTAATGGTAAAAACTGCCCAGAGATGCTGTGTTTTCAAGACCCAGTTGGATCAGCAGCTGAGCAACCTGATCTTTCATTGTAGCTTGCTTTGAGCAGGAATTTAGATTAAAAATTTCTCAAGTTCCCTTTTGAATAGATTCAGCCTATCCTTACCTTAACTGGAATTTCAGAAATTGTATTTAAAACAATTTCTCCATTAAATACCATCCTCCCATTGCCTTACCGCTTAGTTTATTGTGATATCTATGAAGTAAGAAATTACAAGTACACACAATTCTTCTGCTGGAGTACTAAATAAACTGAAATTACTAACTGAAGATAGCATTCTCTCCAAGATAGCCTCACTGAAGCAGTGAAAAAAAAAAAAAAAAAAAAAAAGTGTTTTTTAACACATCATGAGCAGAAAAATTTCTCATCTCCCCCTTTATGTATTTCCCAAATTCAGAACTTTTATAAAAATATTGGCAAATACACATAACCAGGCCTGCTTAAACTTCGGTTTTTCCAAACCTTAAAATCAATTAAAGCATTTTTTGTAATTAAACAGATTACAGTAGAAACATCTGCTTCTGTTGGACATTTTCCAGAGCATTTACAATTCAAATCTGTCTGCATTGTTTAAGAAAAGTAGAATTAAAACAAAAACAAACAAATAAACCAGTAATCAAATGAGAACATGACCAAGTCTTTACTTACGCCTGAACAGGTGAAAAAAATAATTTAACTGCAAAAAGATATTAACTATTGAAATAACATCTTCAGCTGATGCGCTGATGTTCAAAACTGACAGCTGCCCTTTCCAGAGAAAAATTAAGTATTTCATCAAAATCTCTAAGAACATAAAGAATTAGATTAAAAGGTAAGCCATTATCCTATTTCAAGCATTGAGATGGCAGATAAACCCCTTTCAGATAGACCCCATTGCTTTGTAATTTCACATGACCTTAAAATTAAAAAACATTGAAGGATGTAGACCGCATGTCTCTCTGTTTCCCATACTGCTGATTTCTGAAGCTATATACACTCTTACTACTGATTTCTGGATTGGGAATGAAATCCAAACAAAAAACAACCCAGAACAAAGTCAGTCACACTTTCCAAACCCTGTACAGCCACATGAACACCTTCTCTGTCCCTGTAGTCAGAGCAGTACCCATAAATTTTTCAGAAAGAAACAAAAAAAAAAAAAACCAAACATTCTGATTAAATAAAGTGATTATGTTTTCTTTTGAGCACACATTAAAAATAAGAGTAGCTTTCTCAAGCATATTTTGTAAGATTTCATTTTACATCTGAACTCGGTATATATCCGAGTAGCGTTTGGTCTTCCAATAAATGTAAGAAAAAAAGAAACTCATTACAAATTTAAGACACATATCATATATACAAAATAGTCATTTTTCCCATTTGACATTTGATACTGGCAAATATTTCAGTCAATGTGTTTAAATAGCGTAACAGAACTAAAGGAACTACTAAAATAAATAGCAATTATAGGTTCAAAGGTACCTAGAAAAATATTCAAGCCAAAGGAAACAACAGTACAGCTAACCTGCAGTTAAACTCAGTATAGATGTGCATACAATCTTCAAAGAATAAGTCATGCTGCAACACTAGACTGACAACTAAGAAAAAAATGCCAATACACATGAAACAAGTTCACATAACAAAAGATTTTTCCTTCAAAGCAAAAGCTGTCAGATTCTAAACTTAAGTACAAAAAAAAAAATATAAATAAATAAATAAATAAAATAAAATAAAATAAAATAAAATAAAATAAAATAAAATAAAATAAAATAAAATAAAATAAAATAACCCTGAGACCGGTACCAAAGATAAACACATTCAAATGAGGATCATGAGCAACAAGTAGTAATTACATAGTTATATCTGCAATATATTTGAAGGTTTGACATAAATATGATCTTTGCTGTTACAGAAATGAGTATAATCTGTGTGACTGCATGCCTGCAAGCTCTATTCTGAATCCCACAAGTTTTTCCTACAAATGTACTGAAATACCCACTACTGAGGAGTGCACTATAATAAACTTGGAGAAAAACAAGAAAATCATGTGAAATAATATTTATATCATAGTTGTATCGTTAAAAAATACAGCCTCACTGAACACTGACTGCATAAAGAATTTACTTATTAGGTGGAATAATTATTACCATTGTTTTAAATCTAAAGATGTTGCAGAGGGATAACACTTGGTACTATAACAGAATGCTTATCAAAATCCCTTTTTCATTACTGAGAAAAAAAAAAAAAAAAAAAAAAAAAAGCAGAAAAAGTCATTCCTTTTTTCCTTTTTCATTTTCTGGTGAAGATTTCTGAAACATCCAATGGCCTTTTCTCAAATGTCAAAATTGAGTTTAGTGACCGACTGACTGACAGCAATGTTAGTTTTACTTCACTTCCTGCTGGCACCAGAATACTTAATAATTGGTACAGATTAATTTCAAGCAGCAAGGACAGCAAGACAAAGAGATTCTGATGACTGAACATGGAAGACAAATAAATAGAGAGAAATATCCCTGCTATTTTAAGTAGTCCTTTCTTTCACCTACATATTTCAGAGAGCACCGACAAATTGAAGTTGGACAAAGACCTAGTGAGAAGGAAATCTAAACTGCAATAAGTTATGTGGCATCCAAAAATAAAACTGTTTTACAAGTAGAAACAGTTAATGTCTCCTTAATGTTATAATGAGTTTTAATGCTACATTATACTTCAGAGAATTGGTACTTATTAACAGTTAATGATTTATCCAGTTTGCCTTACTCATGGCAGAAAAAGGTTCTTGGAAGCTATTCTCCTGCTGTAGAGTAGCTGACTGCTCACTCTACAGTGAGCTTCTCCAAATGCATCTGAGGAGGCACACCAGGGATGCTCATTCAGCTGCTAACGTATGTAGAAAGCTGTTCACAGAGATGTAGCTCTCAGTAAGCAGTACCAAGATTCCTTCTGAATTGAAGCATCCTTCCTTAGCTAAGCCATACCAAGCTAAACACTAGAAATACAGAAAGAGATTAAAAAAAGAAGAAAAGAAGAAAAAAGGGATGTCTTCTTTCAAATTATCTATTTCTATGACTTCTACATATTGAATTCAATATTAGCTTGGTGATATGCTTGAAATTGGCCAAAGCAGCACACTCACGTGTTGGTATTTTTGTCTTCTATGTTTCTTTTCACAGACAGTAAAATTTTCTTTGCATCCCTATACTCTCCAGCTGCTTCTGAGCATATACTAACCACAATATAAAACCCAAGCTTTTTTTTTTTTTTTTTTTTAATTACTCAAAAATGGAAAAAAAAAAAAAAAAAAAAAATTCCCTCTTGCTAACTACACACTCTCTTCTTTTAAAATTAATTTGACTTTTTGTAGGCAGATAAGAGCAATTTACTCTGACAGCATGAGCTCTTCCCACTGAACACATGGACAGCATTGAACACAGGGCTGCAATTCTTGCTAAGGACTGGATGTGTTAAACACGCATTGTTTACAGCTGACTACAAGAACAGAAAGCATATCTCATCTCTGCCCATGAAATGTTATGTAATGATATTATATAATGGAGCGGCATGCACAAAACCAAATAATTTATGTACTGTTGCTTAAAGAAAAAAACCGTATCTGCTATGTAAATATAATATCCATTAAAATAGTGCTTGGTTATAAGCAACTGAAACCTTTGTTAATGCTTTTATGGAGAAGAAAGCAATCTTAGTAGAACTACTTATTTCCTGCTTATCAAAGATATCAATTTTTTGGTGCATTAATGCTTTAAACTGCATTGTCAGAGTGAAAGTAAGGTCAGAGGTATTTCACAGGCCATATCAGTGCCTTCGGTCATCTCTTCCCAGTAAGGATGTTACCGATTTTGTTATTCTCCCTACTTAGTGGAATTCCAAGAATCACACATTCTCAGATCTGTTTTTCCACATCAGGTTGGCACACTCCACTGATACCTGCTGTAACTACAAATCTATTCATTAATGTCTTGGAGACAACTGTCCTCTTTCACCACGTGATCCTAAGTGCCTTTTTGACTTCTCTTGTGTATTTTGAAATCAGAAGGGAAAGTATCTAATCCACTTACTCAGCAGACCTTCTGAAGCTCCACTTCAGCACAGTCATTTTCCCAAGAAAGCAGAAAAATTAATGTACACATGAGTGTACTGCTGTCTGATAGTCAATTTTCCCATGTCAGTCTTCTCAAAGTATTTTATTTTGTTTCCATGTAAATTAATTATTTTTACACAATACTGGCCTTTTCTAGTATTTAGCACAGTTCCTACTTTCAAAGCTAAATAGAGTTTTTCTAGGTTGTGCCAAGAAGCCACAGTATGCTATTCAGTAAAATTAGAACAAACAGAAAAATTTGTCATCACATAAAATGCAGCACTAATCCATTTTTCACGACTGAAAAAAAAAATGTAATTAGAAAGCATTTCTAATATAAAAGACACAGTTGCATACACTTAGAACACATTTTGCAAGTTCAAGCTAATTAAAAATATTTAAAAAGTGAATGGTTTTACAATGTTACATGAATTAAGGGAGAAAAGGGACAAAACATTTCTACTTATTTTTAATCAACCAAAAGGGATACAAAGTTACTGCTTATGAGGTTTTTTGAAAATATCAACATCAAATGCAATTACATAAATGACAAAATAAAATCGCCATGTGTGTAAATAACCAAAAATCACCGATATGAACATCTGATACTTCAAATTCAATTAAATTACCTGAATTGCAACAAATTTTCATTGCCAACTAAAATGCTGCTCTCTAACAGCAGGCCCAGGCAAACCTCATGATGTTAAACAAAGTCAACTGCAAGGCTGCACTTGGATTGTGGCAACTCCTTCTATTAGAACAGGCTAGGAGATGAAAGGATTGAGCACAATCCTACAGAAAAGGACCTGGGAGTACAGGTGGATGGGAAGCTGGATGTGGCCCAGAAAGATAACCATATCCTGGGCTATATCAAAAGAAGCACGGCCTGCAGGGTTGAGGGAGGTGATCCTGCCCCTTAATTCTTTGCTGGTGAGATCTCACCTGGAGTATTGCATATAGATGTGGAGTCCTCAGTATAGGAGAGACATCGACCTGTTGGGGTGTGTCCACAGGAGGGCCACAAAAAATGATCCACGGAATGAAATACTACCTGTACAAGGACAGGTTGAGAGAGCAGGGGCTGTTCAGCCAGGAGGAAAAGGCTCCAAGGTGACCTGATAGCAGCCTTACAGTATCTAAAAGGGAGCTTAAGGAAAGAAGGGGACAGACTCTTCAGCAGGGTCTGTGGTGACAGAACAACAGGAAATGGTTTCAAACTAAAAGAAGGGAAATTTAGATTTGACTTAAGGAAGAAGTTTATTAAACTAAGGATGTTGAGGCACTCAGAACAGAATGCCCAAAGAGGGGGTGGTGGATGCTCCATCCCTGGAGACATCCAGTGGCAGGCTGAACGGGGCTCTGTGCAGCTTGATCCAATTGTGTGTCCCTATGAATAGGGGACTGGGGATTTGGACTGGACAGCCTTCAATCCTTTCAACTCAAATGATTCTATGAATGCCATGTAAAATAGAACAATAATCAAAATACCCTTCAATCAGCAATCTGGATTTAGTTCTGCTTCTTTTATCTAAATGAATAGGCTACAGAAGGGGTTGTTGGGTTTTCTTTGTAATCACTCTAGAAGACTCAATATTGGTATAGGAAGAACAGAAAATGCCCAAAACAGGAATTTCTTCAACAAATAAGTTAATATGAACTCTTCTTTCTCCCTAATTTAAGCAACTTCAGCTCAGCATCTTTCCAATGTGACCAAACTAAGAGTAGATAACAGTTAACCTGTACTAAATACAGGTATGAAATCGTGAAGAATTTCATAGAATAGAAATCCCACTTAAAACTGGCTTACTTTTTTTTTTTAAGTAGCTGGTACCTATTGAAAAGTACCTCTACAAGCAAATTTTTCAAAACTAATATATTCAAACGAGTTAATTGTATGGCAATATCAGCCTGGAACATTCATTTTGGTGATCAGAAGAAAAATACTGTACTCGTTGGGCAAGTTACATAAGAATTAATTGGTTTTTCAGAACACTTTCCAGCTGCGTACTAAATTTTCAAATGCCATTCAAACATTATCATTACCATTTTCTCTTATTTCTTTCATTGTACTAATATCACACGAGGCTTGTGCTGAACTGAGACAATTCTTTATTCATCGGTGTTAGAATAATCATACCACTTCACTTGGCAGGTATTAGCTTTCACAGAAACAAACAAAACAAATCTGGAAGCCATATAATTTTGAGAAAACTGTGAAGACTGGGCAAAAAAATAATCAGAAATTTTATATAAAAACTATTTCAATGTTAAGAAAAAAAAAAAAGTTACATATTGCAAGAGCTATCCTTAAGCAAAAGAATAAGATAAACAATGGTATTTCAGCATTTACATTTGCATTACTCAGCTGAGTGGAATCTAAGTCAACAGTGAATCTATTTTGCACATAGCATTAACAGAGCGAGTAATTTAAGAGTAGAAGATGCAATTTAAGCACAGTGAGAGTAGAAAAAAATCACAAGCTGGACAACAGTGAACAAGTCATCTCATTTTCATTCCACATCTCAGAAGCATTCAGCATTTATCTTAAGAGGTAACGCTATCAGATCAACAAGTCTAAAACTCATATGCCTAGAACTGAACTGTGAAATGAAGACATTTGTAAAACACAAGAACACCAGGGAAAGAAAAAGGGAATAGGGTACTGGTGATCCATGGTAGTATGTAAGTAGGATGTGTAGCCTTTTGAAAGCACAATAGTTTGAATAATCACACAGAGGGCGCAGGAGGGAAATAGGAAAATGCAGACTCACTATTCATCTCCAAGAGGTTTACTTCATCCCATGCCACCAAACAGAACATTTCACTTGCTAGTAAATCTTAAGAAGTTAATTTATTTCATGTTCTTCCTATCAGAACTGTAATATTGCATATAAAATAGTTTATAACCAGATAAGCTAGAGAGAATTCACGAAGCTGTATTCTCCAAGGCCTCTGGTATGAACACTTAACTGAGACAGGTGACATGTATCATCCAGTCCCTGACAACTTAGGTGGGAGTCTGTTCTCTGACAAAGTATGAAAGAGATGCCAAGTTATTCAGGTGGTGGTCCTTTTTCATGTATGTGAGAGAACTCCTGGAAGCACTACTTAGAAGCCATTTTATTTCACAAACTGTCAAACCAAACTATAAGAGAGCTGTTCAGCTGGGTTTTCTTCCCCTTACTCTTTTCTCTCAAAAACCTAAGTTATTTCAGCTTCTAAATACATACAAATCCTTAACAGCCAATGACAAGAAGTTCTGGATTTATAGTAAATAACGGAGTTCAGGAATAAAGACTATATGGATACTAAGAACTTTCAGATATTAGTTCTGAAAGTTCTGGTCTTATTGCTTTGTAAGAACAGGAAATAACTTTGTGATCCACTGAAAAACACTGCCTTTTGTAGCTACAGCATGTGATAATTTCCTTCTGACAATAATATAGAAAATGTACTTGACTTCTTAATTGAAGTTAGTTATTTTCTTGTGGAATTCTGGAAAATAGTAAATACTGTAAAAATATCTCAGAACTGATTAACCTTTTATGAGAACAAAAATTTCAGGGCACACTATCTGTCTGCAGCCTGGATGCCCTCAGAAGCACAGACTGAAGAGAAATCTGACTGTGCCTCTACCCTCTGGTCTGTGAAGAAGTACTTCCAGCTAAGAAGAGGGACCTTCCCAGAGCCTATACAACTACAAGTAAATAGCCTTAAAAATCTATGAATTTTTCACCATGTCACTCTAATATCATATGCTACAAAGCTGCTGTTCATTAAAACACTGTCTGCTATTAGTAACATGAAACAGACAACAGTGTGAAGTTCAGACAGTAATTTCTGACCTACAGATTAAAGTATTGAAATGTTTGAGATGTTAAGTATTATTATTATAATTATTAATCTTAAAAGGAAGACAAGAAAGTTGTTTTATTCCAAATTGGAAATTAACAAAACAAGAAAATTAAATCAGCTATTCCTCAGGGCCACTAGTGAGGCACAATTAGGTAGTATGATATCAGTAAGTTTTGCTTAGAAGGAGAAGCCTGAAATCCTTGACTTTTCCCCCAATCCTGAGACGGGGGACAGGAAACTTTGTTCAGCCTTTCTCTGACCATGAACTCTGTTGCAATAGCTTGGCGTCATTTTGGACTCAAGTCATTTTGGCCTGCGCAGAAATACAGACAGCATAGTATCCAGAGAAGCTGTATACATTCTAAATGACTCTCCCCCATGCAAAATAAAGATGAATGAGACAGATTTCTGTCTGCTGCTTCACATGTTTGAGCTCCACGCTGAAATTATGAAGAGCTTCAGGGCATAATTAATAAAAATTGATTAAAATAAACCAGATCTCTATTTTTCTTCATTTGTGCCTAGAAAATATGTTGAAACATTACACTAAATTTCACTGGTAAAAGGAACAATTTGGTACATATTGAATATCTAAATAACCCAACTAATATCATTTTTCCTTTGAATTACTTACATTCGTAATCTAAGATGAAAATCAACTTTTTTCTTCTAGGAACTCTCATAATGACATTTCATACATACAAACTTTCATAATACTCTTTGGACCATCTCGTACATATTTTAATTAATTTTCTGATTTATTTTGCAATGAGACTCACCACTGGATTTAGGCAGCCTCTTTTTTTCCATTCATAAAAAAATCTACTGGGGAGATAAAGACTGCTAGGAGGAACCTGCATAAGCATCATTCAGCTTACTGGTATTATCTATCGCTCCCTCATAATCCAGAAATTGTTTTGTGGGGTTTTGTCAAAGCTGTAAAATATTTCTGTTTCCAAGCTTTACATGAGTATGTAATATACTGCTCAGTTTAATACTTTTTGGGTTTGAATAGTATTAAACGTTATTTTGGAACCAAATTGTTTTATGTTTAAAATCATAGAAGATAGTATACATACACACATACCATATTACAAAAACAAAAACAAAAACAAAAAAAAAAAAACAAAACAAAAAAAAAAAAAAAACAAAAAAAAACACCTAGCTATATTAATAAAGTAATAAGCAACAGAGATCTCTTCAAATCTTTGGGAAAAAAAGAAAAAAAGATGTGTTGGAGTTTTCAGCATCCAAAAAATTTCTATCTCTATACACGCACACCATGAGCCAGCAAATCTTTTCAAAGAAGTGTTTGATCTGCAGTGTGGACTCCATCAGCTCTGTTCTGGAGCACAACTCTTAACTCCCTGTCAGCAACACCTGTATTCCAACTGACCGAGAGATCCCAACTGCAAAAGGAGGTGTATCACAACAGAAATCCTTAGGAACTAAAATAAAAAATAACAGAACTGTTCAGAAAACAGTAAACATAGCAAGGCCTCTGAACATTTCACAAAGCATAACATCCCTGACCATTCTCTTGAAATGAATTTTTCCCACCTACTCAGTCAACAGAAAATGTACATCTTCCTACAGCGGAAAGGAATCCATTCACAAAGGAGTTTTTCTGTACTTATTAAGTATCAAACTACAGGAATAAGGGACTGGCTAGTTGCCTTCAATTGCACCAGAAGGTGTAAGATGGGATACTCTGCACAGTTCACATTGACTCTAAACTCCAGTTTACTTTAGTGTTGTGACTTCTTAGCACCTAAGAAACGTACACAGTAAGAACGTGTACTTAAAATTTAAGGGGATTCTATTCTGAAAAGACTTTCCCCCAAAGACTTCTAATCTATTGAAGATTATCAATTACCACAGGCATTTTGTCTATCCCAAGATAGCTGGTCGACTTTGACATTTCCAAAAAGGTTCCCTACAGCTTAAGGTCAAAGCCAAATAAATACAGCTATGATCCTGAAGCTGATCCCCATGCTAGTGAGAACCTGAAAAACCAGGTACTGTGCATGAGTTTGACTAATATTATTTACGCCAGTATTCAAGGTTTCAGTAACAAGAGATTTTAATACGCATATACTGTACTTCTTGTTTTTATAAGCATCTCACATTTAACTATATTAGTTTTGGGGGAAAAAATACCTTTAATTCCCCACCCTGGCGTACCTTCAAATAATTCCAGCTTCACAGCACTCCAATTCCATTTCCTCCAAGCTCAATATTAATCTTAAAAGCAAACACTGTCCCTAGACTTGCTTCAGGGTCCCAAACTGTAAACAAATTTCTTTCACAGATTTAGTCTGACCAAGGAATTGGCCAGAAGAAAATTACAATTTCTACTGCCTCACTTTAATAGTAGGCATTTTCAATGATTAAAACCATTCAATATCAAAACAAAAACCAACCAACCAAAGAGCCAAACAGACTTATTTAAAAATCAAATAAACAAAAGCTCTTTGCTATACCATCAGACACGCAGAAATAGAAGCACAATGTCCATTTAATTTCCAAACTGAACAGCCTCTCCTCCCAAGGAACAAAGATGCCTCTTAAGATAAAAACACGCTTTCAGGCTCATCTCCCCAGCCTGAATGTCAATTTTGCATAACATAACTCTGCATTCAGTAACAATTATAAAACAGTTTTTCAGGGTCAAGCAAGTTTTCCAGGCAAAAGCTACATTTACTTCATCTGAATAAACGATAAGGAAGATAAATCCATTAACACAGCAAGATGATCCACATCACATCTGTTTTCAGTAGACTTGACTAATCTAGACTCCATTTCTATAACTGAACAGCCTCTACAGTACTGAAGAAATAAATGGCAGATTAGATAGAAGCATGTTGAGATTTCCATTGCAAGAGACAAGGAATACGAAAAAATAAAAAAGAATGCTTAAACTGCAGAAACAATGATAACAAAGTTAAAAAAAAAAAAAATACTGAGGGGTTAAGGGGTTAAGTTCCTTTGCTGCTGACTATTAATGAGAAATCTGACAGAGCAGTTAAAATGTACTTTCAGGATGCAAGAATAAAACCATTTATTAGTCTGTCCTAAGTAATTAAACTGAATACTGAAAACAGAACTAAGTAGAATAAAGCAATATGAAGTATTATATAGCCAATTAGATATAAGAAGCTTGAAAGGTCAATTGATAAATGCACCACTATGAAGATAATAATTTGGCAGGAGCAAGTACGAAGCACAGCCTAAATTTTCACTAATATCATCGACAAAAACTTCTCTTTTGGAATGTTATAGTTTAAAACTTTTCCCCATATTACTGAGGTGACAGCCTTCAAAGGGTGAATAAAGTTATTCATACAAGTCAAAGTTTGGTGAGACCTCAGTCTAAGTTATTATTTTTATAAATTCTGTTCTAAGCTTTTTCAGATACAAACAGTTTGTGTTTTTACCTTGCTAAGTATTTCATAGAAGCAAAGAATAGCTTGGGCTGAATAGGACCACAGCAATCATCCAGTTCCAATCCCCCTGCTATGTGCAGGGTCACCAACCACCAGACTTGAATGCCTCCAGGGATCCCCATCCAGAACCCAACCTCCTTGGGCAACCTGTTCCAGTGCATCACCACCCTCTGAGTGAAAAACTTTCTCCTAATATCTAACCTAAACCTTCCCTGTCTCAGTTTAAAATCATTCCCCATTTTTCCTATCACTACCCACCTTTGTAAACAACCATTCTCACTCCTGTTTATATGCTTCATGATATATATACAACATACTTCCATAAAATAGATACAATCAGAAGACTCACTTAAATCCCTTCTGGAAAAGGAACAGTGGTGGTTCTTGGTTTTTTGTTGTTTTGTTTTGCTTTTTGTTTGATTTTGTTTCTGTTTTTTGTTTTATAAATCCCATTTTTAAAACTTGGTGGGAGGGGACGAGAGAGAGAGAAGCAGGTGACAGCAGGAGCCTGCATACTTCACCCAGATCCTTTGTTGGAAACTCCCCCGGGCAGCTTAATGAAATACAGTGTTCCTGAGCAGCAGAAAGCAAGCATGGTGCTGACACCTCAGCTCCTTGTAGAGCTGGCCCTAGACAGAGAGGACAAGGCTGACTCTCACACATTATTTCCTTACTCCCCAATATCCACTGTATGCTGTAGAATGCTGTAGAAGTCCACTCCTCACATGCAACATCCTCCCAATCTAATCACAGTCTTTGAGCTGCCATTAAATCAACTAACAGACAGTTCCTATAACTTAAACAGGATATGCTATAGCATGAATATAACCAAGTGATGAGCCACAAAAGTTTGAGGCAGCTAGAAGACATGAAACAGCTAAAATATTTTGGATAAGCCAGAAGTGAGCTGCATCACAAAAGGATCCAGTGAGCTACTTCTCCTTTTTTCTTGTAATGTATACTCATTAAGAATATATGACAAAGTGCTTGTAAATTACAGAAAAGCCAACTACCGCTTCATTAAGTATGTCTATTTTAAAAGGTGAAATATTTTACAACTGAAAAAGCAAGGAGTCTCTGGGGAAGGAGCACAGGAAATTCTGTTACCAAGATCAATACATGGTTGCTTACCTAAGTTTAACCCTCCTTCCTTCCCAAACACTCAACACTTTAAAGAAAACAGTAACAAGTCTCTCAAAGTAATTTGACATTTTAACCGAAGCAAGAGTGGGTTTCTTTTTTATTCATGGGTATTTGGCACACTGCCTTGATTAGTTAAGATATTTGTAATGGTCACCATACTTTTTATTATCAAAGCGGGGTGCAAGCACATCGGAAAAACTAAATTCAGTCATACATCCAGTTTGCATTACCTTTTTTCATTATGTTGCATCAAAGTAACAAATAAAGAAATAATGGAAGATCAACATGCTTTAATGTAATTATTGTTTAAATAATTACTCAAACATACATATCTACCCGCTTATTAAACTACTATGGACTTTTTTCTTGCTACAGTATATCTTTAAAAGTTCTTGCAAACAAGACAAAGGATATGACATCACCAAGCCTGCAAGTATTGGCTCTGTAAACTGTGCTAGGTAACAGAAGAACCAAGGTGGCTTAACATGGATGGCTTTCACAGAAACACCAAGATTATCCTGCTCCCAAGGTCAATACGCAGGTCAATAATTCCAGTTGTGTCCTGAACTCTCAGCTCGCAGACTGAACTTTCAGCAGTGCTGGGGTTATCTACTTATGTTACTACACCAATTACAATGTCAAACTCTACATTGTTTTATTTGATTCTTATGCATAAATTCTTGCTTGAAGTGCTTTTATAGTGACAACTGTCACTATAAAAACAAGTAGCTCTAAGAACACCATTTAATTGGCAACTTCCATCTTCTTTAAAGAGGCCCACGGCTACTGCTTTGTCCTCCTGCTTGCCCATATCTCACACACTCTTATACCCTTATCACACACTGCTGCAGCTTCCTTCCTGGCTTGTGATGCTGCCATATCCTCTGCTTCTGAGTTTCTGTATTTCTGTCCGGCAAGCACCATGGCAGTTCCTTGTTCTTCCCTGTGGCTCCTCTCACTTATTCCCAAAAGTGGTTGGTGCCACCTCTTTCCTACATCCTGCTGCATCTCCATCTGTATGGGCAAGGGCAAAACCAAAGGTACTTCCCTACTGAGCTACCCAGATGCCTCCAAAGAAATGTCATGTTTCTCAGGGCTTCTAGGCACAAAAAGACAACAACGAAAACCCCTGTTGAGGCACGTGGCCAGATGCAAAAGCTGAGCAACACTGCATGCTCTATCGCTCCTGAAAAGCCTACTGGAAGAAAGCCTTTGAAGATTCTAACTAAAACTGCCATCCAACTGATCTATTGTTTTCAGACCATTTAGAGCATATCTAACAGCTTTAAATTGCAGAGAAATAACCAGCCTGGCAAAATCAAGTCATGAAAAAACCCAGTCACTTTCCCAAGCAAAAATGTTTAGAAATGCAGTAGGCAGTGTTAAAATAAACAATGACTCAAAGATTTTAATTTTTCAGCCTGTCTCATAATTATATAATTTAAAAGTTATTTCACGTATGATTTTAACAGATACCTCTTCTGGCAGGCACAGCAAGTGACTACTCTTTTTATTTTAAAATCATAGAATAGAATCCTCTAGGTTGGAAAAGACCACTAAGATCATCTAGTCCAAACATCAACCCATCCTCACTAATCATGCCCCTCAGTGCTACATGGACACATTTCTTGAACGCTTTCAGAGACAGTCACTCCACCACCTCCCTGGGCAGCCTGTGCTATTGCATTATCCCTCAGTCTTTGTGATAAGGAATTTTACCTAATATGCAATCTGAACCTCCCCTGGCACAACTTAGGGCCATTACCAATTATTACTATTATCATTACTATTACTGTCTAGCATGCTTCAACATTCAAGTGATTCTTAGAAAATGATCAGGTAGAAAATGGACCAGCTACCAGCTCCTATTCTTCTTCCATCAATAAGAAAAGATGGAAGGAAAGCTTCTCTTGCCACTGCCTTGGTGCTTACTGAATGAACATAATTTTAAATTGACTTGTAAGATATGAATCTGTCTTAATACCAAATAATGATTAGATTTCATAATATAACAAAATGGTTGTCTAACTTGCATTAAGTGAAAAGTGGTTTCTGATGAAACTCTTCAAAAGATTTGCTCTCATACATTCTCCAAAGAGAGTATTTTAGACATTCAACAAAGCAGGGAAGAACCTAAACATTCAGGAACACCTATATATATAGTTAGAAAAGAAGCCTAAGATTAAGTGGATGTAAATACGCACAGTAATAGCACAAAATGCTCAAATCTCTACTTATACCTCTATATGTTATACAAGAAATGTACAATAAAGTTATTTAAGTCCATTTCCTACTTTCTAAATAATACTTTTAAAGAGCATTATATTTCCCCACTGCAAGATTTTTAGGGGAAAAGGTATAAATCTAAAAAACTTCAGCTTTTTTCATGTTATATGAAACTTTAACAAGTAAAAAGCATACTAAGTTGAGATAATTTTTTCTTCTTGCTATTAAAAAATAAAGAACAAGTATAATTTAATACAGACCAGACATTTCTAAGTCATTTTTAATGCAATTAGTTATAATATACACATAATCACAAATATTAATGAAATTTCATTTATAAGGAACACTTACAATCATGGCCAAGAATTCATCTCAAAACTATATGCATTGGTAATCAATACAATTTCTTCAAATGGATTTAACACCAATATGAAAAACAGTTCCCAGATGAAAATTGGCATTAGATTGAGTATTAACATTAACCAGTAATTTCTTAATGCCACTGTCAAATAAATTTACATGCTATTCCAAAATAATAAAGTTTCCATTAGGGCTACAAAAGCCACATTTGACAATGTTAATCAAAGACAGAAAAAAATGCTTACATGAACACTAAAAATAAAATGCCATCTGTCTTATCTGCTCTGTGATTTTAGCCCACAGAAGAATTTTGGAAGACCATTAGGAGAGCTTCCTTTTTAAATTCGATCTCCACTGAGTTTTGGTCTGAAGATGAACCCTGCTATAATTCAAGAAAACATATGTAATTATCTTAGATGCTATTTTACTGAGTAGGTAAGATAGAACACAGAATATGAGCTGAAGAACCGTAAAGCATTTCATATTAAACAAGAGGATTAAAAAATAAATAAATAAATAAATAAAATAAAATAAAAAAGGCCTAAAAAATAAACATTTTCATTTCAAAAGGACATGAGAAATTAAAGCATCTGCAGGAAGACCACTGAAAGGTGTAAGTAATCAATCTGAGTGACTTTTACATGTGTGTGGAAAGCAAACCTTAATCCAAGGGAAGAAATCCAAAAACCTGTTCATGAAGCTTCTTACT
Organism: Excalfactoria chinensis; assembly: GCF_039878825.1. Lineage (NCBI taxonomy): Eukaryota > Metazoa > Chordata > Aves > Galliformes > Phasianidae > Excalfactoria > Excalfactoria chinensis. The sequence goes on from NC_092825.1 coordinate 89,335,227, forward strand.
TTACTGAATATACAGAAACTTCAAGAGAATGTTCTGATCAATTTTCCCCTAATTCTGTTGAAAACAGAAACACTTAAAAATGAGATTGTTTAAAAAAGGCAAGAGAATCCACGTTCATTTTAAAAAATAAATAAAAAGAACTAAAATAAAGTAAAACCTTGCAAATATTTAAAGACATGAATAAAATGAAAAAAAAATATTTCCATATGCATAGACTTTTTCATAATGCAAATGAACTTTTGTTTAAAAACTAAAGGAAAAATCACATTTTGCTTCAGAAGCTATAGAGAATTTTAAGTGTGATGCTGAATAAAATTAAAAAATACGTATCTTAGCCTTCGAACCATAAATACAAGACAGGAATCAGATACTTTCATATTGTCCCAAGACAGCAAGTATTAGCTACATCACAGAGAAAATAAATGTTACTAGCTTCATCTTATCCACAAGAAGGCCCATATTGGTCTTTGGACAAATTTCATTTAGCACTCTCATACACAACAATTCCACTTAGTTAATAAAGTACTGATCACTAAGAGAAGGCACACTACAAAAAAAGAAAAACACAATTTAATGTACAGAAAAAAAAAATCATGACAAAGTACAGGAGTAATAAATTAGAAATTGTAGCTAGTCATCCTTTTTACCTGCTAGGGAGACTTTCTTGCTTTAAGCTGACTATTTAAGATTTTAAAACAAAGAACGCGCACGAAAAAGCTCACAACCAAGAAAAACATTCAAAATCACAAATGTGAGCTTCAAACATAACACTGCCTGTAAATGAGTAATGCAGTAATTCAACAGCAGCGGCTGACATTAAAATGAGAAAGGATCAGTAACAAAAATTCCTAATCTTATTTAGAAATAGATTATTAGTTCATAGAAGGGACTACAGTATGTGGCTGCTTAAAATAGCAGATTAGTCTTGATGTATTAATATATTATACATATAGTATGTATACTAGCTCTGGCTGGGATGCAGTTATGTTTCCCCACAGCAACCCATACGATATTATGCTTTGCAGCTGAAGCTAGAACAGCAATGATATCACACCAGTGTTTTGGCAATTGCTGATGAGTGCTGGCACAGCACCAAGGCCATTTCTCCAACACTCACTCACCCTCACAAGCCACAAGACAGGGGGTGGGCAATGGGTGGGGAGGGGACAGGACATAGCCAGGTCTGTTGACCCAAACTAACCAAAGGAATGTCCCACACCGTATGTTGTTGTGCTCAGCAACAAATGTTAGGGCTGGGAGGAGGCTGGAAGGGAGAAGGAGAAATGAAATAATGAGAACTGCTCTCATTACAAAAGCATCTGTTTTCCGAGCAACTGCTACACAAACTGAGTTCTCTGCTTCCCAAGAAGCAGCTGAACGTTGCTTGCTGATGGGAAGTACAAAATTTTCTCATCTTTGCTTCCATGCAACCTTTGCTTCTCGCTCCCTGCTCCCTCCCTCTGTGCTTTTGAGATCACAGAGTTAAAGAATTGCAGGGGCTGGCAGGGACCTCCAAAGATCACTGAGTCCAGCCCCCCTGCAAAGCAGGCCCCCTACAGCAGGCTGCACAGGTAGGTGTCCAGGAAGATCTTGAATATCTCCAAAAAGAATCCACAGCCTCACTGGGCAGCCTGTTCCAGTGCTCTGTCAACCTTACAGCAAAGAAGTTCCTTCACATATAGCTGTGAAACCTCCTATGCTTCAGTTTATGGCTATTTTCCCTTGTCCTGTCCCACAGACTACTGAGAACAAATTGGCCATGTCACTTTGACTCCCACACTTAAGATACTTATATACATTCATAAGATCATCTGAGTCTTCTTTTCCCAAGGCTGAACAGACCCAGTTCACCCAGCCCTTCCTCATCATAGGGGAGATGCTCCAGTCCCTTTATCATCTTTGTAGCCCTCTGCTGGACTCTTTCCAGGAGATCCCTGTCTTTTTTGTACTGGGGAGCTCAGAACTGTATATCTATATATATAGAACTCCAGGTGATGCCTCACCAGCACAGAGTAGAGGGAGGGGATCAGCTCCCCTGATCTGCTGGCCACGTTAATTTTAATGCACTCCAGGATACCACTGGCCTTCTTGGCCACCAGGGCACACTGCTGACTCATTGCCAACCTCTTATCCACCAGGACCTCCAGGTCCTTCTCCTGTGGAGCTCCTCTCCAGCAGGTCTTGTCCCAGCCTGTACTGATGATGAGATAAAAGCAACTTAATTACATTTTGTCTCTCCCCCTCATTTTTCTCAAACCTCCTCCACCCCATGTGTAAACTATAATGTGATAGAAAGAACAGCAATAATAGCAGCATAGCAAAGTCCTTGGCTGTAGTAAATGAGGACAAACCCAAATGCAGCAACCATGGACACAGAAACAAAGGAAGAACATTTGGAAGGCCTCAGGTATGCAGAGATCTCCAGCAAGACACCCTCATCTCTACTGCGCACCATTAAATGAAGTTTGAATCCTGGCTCCAACTGTTCTGGTCACTCGGGTGCACTGCATGCACCTCAGCTCCCCTGGATTACCCCTGCCTTCCAACTAAGTGCTCCATGACTGCTTTAGGCTGTGACTTAGTATTTCCACTACACCATCACACTGAAAAGGTAGTAAGAGAGCAGTGGAGTGGTACTGAAAGAGCTGCTAATGGATGTTAAACCACAACAGGAAGGCTGAGGCAAAGAAATATGCAGAAATTTTAAACAATAATCAAATTAACTTGTTTATCCACAAGAAGATAGAAGAATTTAATAACAATTACTAAAAGAATCTGTATAACTTGATGCCATCTGAATAAATTTGCTTCCAAGTTTAAGCTTTTGAAAAACATACACCTTCTTCTACTGAACTTGTAGCAGTTCAATGGAGGTTTCACAGAATGAATAACAGTGTTACTCTCATGAAGAACCATGTAAATAAAAGTAGAGCTTCACTGATGGCTATTTCATCTGCAAAGTCATCAAGGTGGAATCTGTTCGTTTCTATTGAACAAGAGAAGAATTCAAATTGATCTTAAAAACAACCTAAGGATTCAAATATTTTTAACGTCAAAAATGAAGACAAATTAATGTACACTGAGGACTATAATACTCCTTTAAAGATTAAAAAATAAATAAATAAATAAATAAATAAAAACACTGTACTTTTAGGCAATGATGAAGTTCATTGAAAATGAAGATTCTAATTTCCTAGAATGTTATTATACACTTCAGAAGTTGGAATTCATTAGAAACTGTGTGTTTACAGGATCAAATAGAGGCCAAGCAATAAAAAAATTGAAGGCTGACCTAAGATGTTTTTCTCTGCCTCTATGAATTTTGATATTCTGTATTAAACTATTTTTTCTACTTTTTTTTTTTTTTTTTTTTTTTAAATATTGTTACAGTTTGCTTATTTCTAAACCTTTCCAGTTAACTATCAGCAACGAAGTAGGTTCATGGACAGATATGTTCAGATGGAGTACTTGTCACTTCTTTGACAGTTCTAGCGTTGCCCTAATTCTTTTCTTTGAAACCTGTTTGAGAACGATCTGATGGATTAGTTCCCAGGGCTAAATCATAGTGGGTCAACACTCGATGAGGGCATTCTTAGCTTAATTTTAAGGGGGAAAAAAAAAACACCTTTATCTCACAGTGATAAGGGTAACAGTGTTACAAAGGGATAGACATGTCAAGCTTGACTAATCATACTCTGTTGCTAGTTACTGACTCTCTAGGACAGTCTACAAGAAAGAAAAGGATCAGAGTTGGGATTTAATTTGAAGGCTCTTCCACATGATTACTGGTGTCATCAAGCCTTGTAAAGCTTATCCTTCTCCCCAGATACAGACTCTATGCATACATGCACAGTCTGGTCTGTAATCAGAAGATTATTGTTCTATGTTTAATATTAGCAAGGTGCATTCAGAAGACATGGTTTGGCAACTGTAGACACATCTCAAGTAACCTGGTATTGTAAATTTTAGGCTAGTTTGTGTGAAAAGAGCAGGTCATATTAACAGATATGTTTGTTATGATTTCAAACTTTTGGCTTGGAGTTAATAATCTCAAATGCTTGTTAAACCAGTCAAAAGTCTGAAAGTACATTAGACACTTTTGGTTCCATTTGCTCAGCTACTCCTGGAGTTTAAGAAATTTACAGTAGTAACATAACTTACATTAATTTCTAGAGAAGGAAGGAAGGAAGGAAGGAAGGAAGGAAGGAAGGAAGGAAGGAAGGAAGGAAGGAAGGAAGGAAGGAAGGAAGGAAGGAAGGAAGGAAGGAAGGAAGGAAGGAAGGAAGGAAGGAAGGAAGGAAGGAAGGAAGGAAGGAAGGAAGGAAGGAAGGAAGGAAGGAAGGAAGGAAGGAAGGAAGGAAGGAAGGAAGGAAGGAAGGAAGGAAGGAAGGAAGGAAGGAAGGAAGGAAGGAAGGAAGGAAGGAAGGAAGGAAGGAAGGAAGGAAGGAAGGAAGGAAGGAAGGAAGGAAGGAAGGAAGGAAGGAAGGAAGGAAGGAAGGAAGGAAGGAAGGAAGGAAGGAAGGAAGGAAGGAAGGAAGGAAGGAAGATAAACAAATGGCACCCTGCGAAGTTACATATTAAAAAGAATGGCAAGTGGGCATCCACCCATTCCATATAAATTAATTATGACTCCCCAGTGAAGAGCATCTGTTTCACAACAGTAGGACAAATGCTGCAACTCAATACAGCCTTTCACTTCCTACATTAGCCAGATGACCCACAATGACCTGTAACAGCATCACTCCAATGCTATCTAGTAACGAGTCTTTCATAAATTGTTTTGACATCAAGACTTAAGAGAACAGTACATGCTTTGAAGAGACATTTATTCACAGACAAAAAATATAAATGTTTTCTTGAAAAGGTTTTGTTTTTCATTCCCTGACAATGTTGCACTTCAGTTCTCTTTTGCCTATTCTTTCTCGGAAGATAATTCACACAAAGACACTTCATTTGTTAACACTGAGTGCACTACAAATCAAAATATAATGTTTCTGTTAACATGTTAACACGTGCATATTCATTAAATGCAGGCTATAAATATAGCATCAATTTATGATGTATGTAGAACAAACGTATCTTCAAACTTCTTCACATGAACAACTATCAGTCACAATGGGTACTGCACTTGTTTGTTGACCTGTGTCTCACCCTAAATTCTGAATTTCAATACTCCTCTTCAGCATTTTGTTACACCATATTATGATACGACGTGTTATAAATAGAAATTAAGTCTGATGCCTAAATCTGGTTTAGTACAGTCATATCATGGTCTTTGATACTAACAGTTCTTGCTGAGAATAAAGGGACATGCACTAACAAAGTTAAATGTTTGTGCTTGTAACAAGATCTAAGAATGCAGAGGAAAAGATAATTAGCTAAGACATATCTCATGCTGTTTCCATTTACTGCACTTGTCTGGAGATTTCTCGGCTTCATAAACTGGATATAATATAACCTGGTTAACTCTTCTTAACGTATACTTAATGTAGAATAAGACAGGCTTAAAACAAGAGTTAGTGCAGAGTCAAGGATTTTTTTTTTTACTTCAAAATTTGTTTAGTGGTAGCTTGCATAAACAAAACTCTAACAAAAAATAAAAAAGCTAAAGGTGTTTGCCAGCAGATCCAGCAACAAGATAAACCACATAAAGGGTCCAATGTAGTTAACAGCTTGATATATTAAACTGCTTTACTGGACATGTATTAGTACTTGCACTGTCTCAACACAAAGTTGGTTTCTCAGTTGGTTTGAATTTTCTTGAGGTCATCAGAAAAAATAATCAGGAAGCATGCACAAGTGCAAAGCAGTAGTATTACATAAATAAACACTTCCGTCATTCTTGGATGAAGTTGATTATACATCAATATATATATGCGTATAGACAAAATCATCCTGTTATATGTATGAGGTTTCCATACAGGAATTACTTAAGACAAGACAAATTAAGTGTTTGGCAAATTGAACAAACACTAACACTTATCTCTTTTGTGACTGACTTTTCATACATATTGACTGCATCTTGGAAATTTCAGATGCAGATTTACAGCACACACATGTACTTAATATTCAACCCAAACTGTAATTGCAAACTGTACATGTAGACAACAGAATCAATTCCATTGTAGTAACAAAATCTTGATTCTGAATATTGCTATCAATGATAACAATAATTGCCATATCTTCTTGATCTTTTCAGTTTTGATGTAGACCAGTGTACACAAAATACAATCTTATGTCTACAGTTTCCATTTAATTCCCCTGTGTTTGTGATGTTATGCACTGATAGATGCTTTCAAAAGGAATTAATCATGACAAACACCACAAAAAAAAACAACTCTCAAAAAACATTTGTGCTCATTAACATAAGCCTGTGTAGCCTTAGAGCTCAATTTAATTAGAATTGATGAACCATGGTTAAAAAAGCTAAATCCAAAAGTTCAGAGATCCCATTATCAGGAAAAAGGAAAGGAAAAATACTCACTTCACCCTAAATATTGAATATTTCCTTTAAATTAGAAATTGTGAAGAAAAAATTGTTGTTTTCCCCTCAAGTTTATCAGCATATTTAACATTCCCACAAACATATGTTAGATTTAAATTTGAATTCTGAAGAATGAGTTCTCTAAATCTGTACTAAAGAATTAAGCCAATCTTATTCTACTGAAGTTATACTGAAGAGCTTTGCTTTAGCAGTATTTGAGTGTAAGCAGTTATTTTAACTATGGCTACTCCAAAAACTATGCAGTAAAAGTGAAATTCTTTACAACTATCAAAAGAAATTACCTAAGAACTTAAAGTGGTGAAGCAACAGCAATAATGGTAAGACTGTTACTGTACCCTTCTCGTGTTCATCCGAAGCTTGAACGAAACTTCAGTGTTCCTGGTGAACTAATTTTGTAAAAATCAGACATTAATGTTCAGTGTTACCAGTGTTCCTTACTCAAATACATAAAAGCAGAGGGGAAAAAAATAATAATCAAAGAAAATTAATTCATTAATTGCAAACAAAAGTTACCTAAACATCACTAAATATTTCAGTTCTCTCTCCATACTAATAATACTCAGAATGAAAGAGAAAGAAAAAACAAACACCCATCCTTGATTTATTTTAATGTACTCAGAAAGCAATTACAAGCTTTACTGATGCTATGTAACCATGTGATTCCCAAAACATACATAGAGATGATTATCAAAATTTAGTTTTATTTCTTATTTCCTTTCTTTTGAAATAATACTCATCTTCCTCTCTTCCTCAGATCTGAGGCTCAGCTAACATCCATTTTCCATGAATTATTTTGGAATGTTTTAGAAATCACAAGGTATTTTTAGTACAACCAAATTAAATCATATTCTTAAATACCATCTGTAACTTAGAAGAATCTCTCAGCAACACACAAGCAGCGCTGACCCTAACACCTCACTTCATCACATGATCATAATTAACTCTCTAGGAAGGATGGGGCTGGCATAGAAAGACTCAGAAGTAGTCCTACTTTGCTTATTCATAGCACAGACCTAGAAGGCAGAATTTAGAATGATCGTTTCATTTGTTTTGAATTATAAGAATTGGAAAACAGTAACTGTTTGTAATAAATTCTCTCTTTCCAGCCAAATGCTTCCTTAGGAAGACAGCTGCATATAGGAGGACTTGATTCAGGGATCCAAGACTAAGAAAGAGGAAAAAATGCAGTATCTTAGTTGTTCATGAACATTTGCTAATCCACAAGCTGAATAGCAAGCTTCAACTAAGAATGTGTGTTCAGAAATCTTTCGCACCCTTGTACCCCCTTGCAGTTAGCAACACAATCTATTAAAGCATCCCTTTCAAACACAGCCTGCTAACCCACGCAAACTGACCCACTGTCTGATACACAACTCTCAAAGAGGCAAACACAAAGCAACAATTTTATGACAGCAGTGAGTTTTCATTAATAGCTTTTAAATGGTACACACTAAAACGTTTGTAGAGTCTATTAACACATACAGTACTCAAATGTGGCTTTTGTTTGAACACCAATAGAACATATATATAATGAATAATCAGGAAAACTTTAATTACTTACTTTTGCAAATGCGAGTTGTTTTCAATTCCTTTCCAGTTTCCAGAAATAAACAAAAACTGACTTTTGGCACCTCCAAACAGCACAACAATAGCTACATTGCAACACCAAAATCTCAAAAAACAAAACAAAACTCACTATTTATCTATCTTTAATAATATGATCATCACCTATATATTACTGTATCTCTCATCTGAGAGTATGCATTTCAATGCTTATTCCTGAATAATGAGAAACTACAAACCAAACTTTATGCTTCTAATTCTTTTTTTCACAACAAAGAGGGGAGACAAACTGCAAGAAAGTGTTTTCACACTGCCCCATTTGAAAGTATTAATGGCTACAGCTTATTTTTTCATTAAGCAATTACCCACTTAGAGCAAACACTTCTGTAATTTTGACCTAACTAGAACGCTTTTTCATTGCTTTCAGTACAGAGGTTCATTTTCCTCTTATTTCTTTCTTCTCTCCAATCTTGCAAGACTCCTGCCTTATGACTGGTCACTGTAAGCACTCTATAGAAGCATTACATGCTGAAGTCTGATTCCAGTTATAGACTTAGAATTCTACTGTAACAGTGAAATGCCAAAGGTATCCTAGACCACAAACAGTTCACTATAGTCTTAGTCTCACTATTTGCTAATATGACAATAATGGCAATAAGACAATACAACGATTAAAACTTTATACAGTTTTGCAAATTGAAGAAAGTTTAACAAATCGTTTTTCCTGCTTAATTTGCTGTTTAATATACTACTGCTACATGGTTACAGCAAATTTATTCCAGCCATTATTGATAATCTCACTGTGCTGTTAGCAAATTAGTCCCAAAAACATTTAGAAGCTAACAAAAAAAGAAGGTGCAAAAGCTCGGTGCTAGGACTTAAATGTTAGGTTATATTTCAGTAATCATACATCTAAACATGCTAAACTGGTCTTATCAATGAACAAAATAAAAGGAAGTATATCAACATGCAGAATTAAAAGTTATTCTACACACACTAGACAGTGCTGTATTATGCAGTTATTACTCTCATGGTAGCATGCTCAATGAAATCGGGAATACTGACTTATTTAGCTACTTAAGAGCAAAATTTATTCTTAGTAAACTAGTAGCCTGATGTTCTGAGCCCATACTTAAGAACGCAGCTAAGCCACAAAGATGAAAGAACAGCACCACCTAGTTCTCTATTTAAAAGTTTACAAATATTAACATCCATTGATTTCTTTCTGTAATCTATATTTGCATGTGTGTGTCATGCAATGAAATGTGTCTCATTTCCATTCAGAACAGTACTGACAAGTTTGTCAGGAGTTATTAGACCATTTGATGAAAGTACTTTACAAGTATGTACATTAAGAAAAATACTTGTTTATGTAAGAGCACTGGAGATCTGTAATAAAACAAACATTGTGCAGAAGCACCATAAATACAAAACGGATTGTTCATCCTTTCCCAACATTCTTTGAGAGATGATTTCTCCAACTTAACTAAAATACTGTATGTGTACTGATTCCACCATTCAGTTGCTTGATATTTTAGGGTATGTACATGTGTGTGTTCCAGGTGCAAAAGTATGTTTATGATACAGACATCGCAAGAGCCTTAGAAGCATTTACAAAATAACTCTTGTTAATGCAAGTTGTTTCAGATAGTTGTTTCAGTAACAGCTAGTTAATGCAAGTTGTTTCAGTAACAGCTAGTTTTCTATTCTGCAACTTCGGCACCTGGACTGAAAGTTTTCACGGGACAAATTTCCCTGATAGAGAATTAGATATGTGTATTTGAACAACCTGAAAGTGTAACATTACACAACAGCAGTGCCTAAGGAGCTGCTTACCAACATTCACTACTAACTGCTAGCATTACTAACGGTCACCTTAGCCAATGCTTATTCATGTATCTGCCTTTATTTCCATTTGATGAATGTACAACTATACAAGCAGAATAGTTTTTCTAAACAGGCAGGACTTGCTAACATCTCACTCTCAGGACATAAAAGCACTTGCATTTCTGAAAACTTTCTCTTTTGACACTAACAAATCTGATTTCTTATACGTTGCACCAGATATGTTCTCTAATGCTCTAAGCTGAAACAAAGCACAAGTGACACTGATATTCTGATTACCCCGGATAGTACTACATTTCATACTGTGATGCATGCCTTGTAACATTACTATGAAAATGGATTTAAGTGAACCTACCAAAAAAAAAAAAAAAAAAAAAAAAAAAAAAAAAAAAAAAAGTTTCAGCTGCATTTTCAAAATCTTCAAATCAAATAAATGATTTATCTAACTTGAAATCAATGAAAATGAAAGGAAGCTATGTTGAAATGACCTCACACAACACTTCAGCATAATGATATTCCTGTTTTTCATAGGATGACTCAAAATATTTTCTCAAGTTTGACAACTCCTAATGAATGCCTGGAGGACGTCTCATGTTTTATAGCTTTGCTGCAAGTTTGACGCATTAATTTAAACAGATTATACAGCATCCGAATTTGAAGCCTTTATTCTCAAAAATGTAGATGGGAAATGCCTTCACACATACAGACTCACATTATTGTTGTTTCTGCATTTCAAGTCTCATAGTAGCAGCAAATGGAAGAAGCAAAGTTCAGCTTTTTTAACAAGCAACCTAGGCAGACAAGGCCTTGGAGAAATTCCTCTGTATTTACCTGTGACCAGCAAGCCACCTACTTGGAAGTTTCTTTCTAAAAGAAGCTGTCGTACAAGCTGTTCAAGAGTTTTTAAATGATCAACTAAAAGAAAATATTAAAAAGTCTGTAATATTAACTACACAGGAACAGCAAATTGGAATATCCTCACTTTGAGTGATACAGTCTAGAACATACTGTTTCTCTCATGTAATTTACAGGGTATTTCAGTTTGCAAAAGGCATAACCTAGCTGCCATTAAATGCACCTTCTCTTCCCAATAGTGCAATACAGATATATTAAAAAAGAATGCCCTGTATAAAAAGAGTTGAATTGTTGTCTTTAGCCAGATTTCTTGTAATTCCATTTTGCTTCAGCTTAAGAAAAAGCTGGTTTTGTAGATCACAAAGTGTCATTTGCTCTTCAAGCAGACATAAGCAAACAAATGTAAAATTTGGTGTTATTCTTTTTCTTACAATCCAAAGAAAGTCTGGGAAATTCTGCCAACATATTGTTTTAAGTGAATAGGTTCTTACATGTTTTGTCTAAGCAATGATTGTGGGTGGTCATTTAAAAATTATCTTCTATTCTGAGCTATTATGAAGTTATGTTATTCTTCCATGAAAAATGCAAGAGAATATCTCATATCTCTGAGAAACACTAAGATTTCTACTTAGTATAAATAAAAATTAAAAAAACACAAAGGTTCCATATATTTCTATGGATTATGTGCCTTTACTTTCACAACCAGGAAATTCAGCAGAACAGTAGTGACTTAAAGTTTGCAAAGCAGAAATGACCTAGGAAGCAGAAAACATTGCATTTTCCCTGCTGATTCAATTCTAAAAACTCAGACATTTGATGATACTGAAATCATACAAGATGAGGTCAATTTTTAGAGGACTGAACAAAGCTTATTCACACTAACAATGTGATGTTATGATGTGGAATACCGATGATCATAAAACCATGACAGTGTTTCACATGCTAGAAAGCAGCATTAACCAGTGTTTTATAAACAACAGACTTCACACTTTAAGGAAAAATATGTCAAAAACATGGCCAAAAAAAAAAAAAGAAATAAATCCTGAAAGACCAAGGCAAATGTCCTGAAGAAGCTGGGCAAACAGTTGAGGTGTTGGCCCATGCTTAACATAATAGTAGCAAATATACTGCTTGTATTCAAATACAAATCACCTTGGTTAAAGCAGTGCTCACGATGCATCATTAGGCAATAACATGTTAGATTTCAGACTGGGGCTTTGTCTTTAAGGAAAGCACATCCTTTAAAAACTAATTCACTAGGCTTCTGTGTTTGTAGCAGAAGATGAGACACACTCACTGTCTTTCAATATGAACATCCAAGTGGTTTTCAAACTGAATGTTTAAATTCTGGAAGAAAACAAAACCCTCCATGAGGTGGGTTCCTAATATAGATATACATTAGATATATATGCAGATATATCCACATATCGTATATTATGCTATGTTTCTGACCTGCCATGGATTTGAGATACTCAGCGTTAGTTCTTGAGATTAGTAAGCAGTTTAGAAAGTAATCTCTAGCCACTGCATTTATTTTTCAATTTGCAACCAGCTGCTGTTCTGCATTTCTCTATATTTAAAAATGTAAAAAATTATTTCTGATGATGACCTGGAGTGAGACTAACTGTTTTCACATACCAAACAAAATTCTACTTTTCATGTATAAAACATGCAATCCAATGGAGACTTCTTTGCTGTTCCTGAATTTATATCCATTAATACATATCAATGAAGCACCAACTAGCGTGTCAAAATTTAAACTTCATATATAACAAGGGTACTAACAGGGGGGAAAGAAAACCTTTATAGGCAATAAATATAAAATGGGATTGGCAGAGAAATGCATTTGGTGTAGTCTTCCAATTAAAACAAGCTTTTAATATTAAATTCAGATTCAAATTTGATAGTATCATCTCACTGGTTTTTGCTTGATTTTCCATTGCAGAAAAATGTTAAATACATACTGTTTTTTTATTGGAAAGCAACAAATTACTTCAGTAGCAAATTCAATGATCTTAAACCCTACATAACACTACAAAATATTGCTTCTGAGTTAACTACTATGGCTTTCCCCCTTGTCTGGAACTAACCACAACAGCTTCCCTCCCATACAGCATAGCGAGAATAAAAGCAGGTCAAGTTACACTGATAATCCAGCAGATGTAGGTCAGTTTGGGATAAATATCAGAGTAAACGGAAAATACCAAAATGCCTACTACAACTGCTGCTGTGAAGTAGCTTGGTCTTATTCTCTTCAGAGCTGTCAGACACAGTTATGGAGTTTCCAGTGCTGAACTTTGAAAAGCCAGAGTTTGTAAGACTTAGACAGATGGATCAGTATAGCTGTGTTGGCCTATTCAGCTTCTGCCAAGAGAAGCAGAAATAATGCAATGTCTTATATATTGATGATATGCAGCAAGGCATAAATGTAATCCTATATGTGGCCATAAATCCTTTTTGCATGTAACAGCATACCCAGGTTACCTCAGTTAAGATTTGGCAATGAAATTACTATGACAATTAAAATCGTCACTCAATTAATATTGTAACACGTAAGAAGTTTAAAATACAATCAGAGTATTTTCACCTCTAGCACAAGAAAAACAGTATTTTTTGCATCATCTTTCCTACTCAAAGACAAGTAGTCAACAAATTGTTTACAGAAGGATGACAACAGAGAGAACATTAAAGCTAAGAAGACAACCACTATATGGCATATAATGATATGCACTGCTTCAGAAACAATCTAAACAAGCCTGACTCTATTCACATCACAAATAAAGAATAAGCTGGTGAAGAATTCAGTAATGTACACATTCATTTAAAGCTTTGTTCTCATAGATATTTATAGGTACACACACACAAGCAAACCTTCAGTTCTGAAAATCAAATTGAGAAAGACAGACTATATGTACAAATTATTTTTCTAAAATTGAATAGCAGCTGTCTATGGACAGTTAATGTTCCTTAATAGCTATGTAAGAAGAATAGAGTGTGCTAAAGTGAGTATTATGAAGTAGAAAAAAAGTTAAAGTAATTTATGAATTCATAGTAAAATAGAATTGTATTAACATTGATGTGTTGCTACTTAAAGCTTGGAAGTTAAAAGCATTCACATTCTCTGAGATCCATTTGATTAGACTGAAATGCAGCATATACAATTCAACTCCTGTTTGGGAAGAAATGGTCCTTCCTTAAATATCTTCCATTCGTCAGACACTAAAAATATTTCCCAACAAAGCTTATGTAGCACCTAAGATCTCTGTTTTACATATAACAGGATGGCAAAGGATGCAAGTATGATTTTATTTTCAGTTACAGATCTTGGAGAAAAGAGGGCAGGTAGACACGGTTAAAGAAACAAACAGGGAGCCTTCTACTTCATCTACTATAAAAATAACTACCTACATTCTTTACTCAATCTTTTTTAACCGTTTTGAATTCTCCATGATAGAAAGTCCTACACGCTAAATTTTTATTAGTTAAACAGAGCATTGGAAGATGTAATACGCAACCTCCAGTGTTAGCACTCTGCCCTGTTATTAAAATAGATGTTCTCTGCCCCTTTCTCTACCACCTTAAAATGCTGTGAGGACAGTCTGCTCAGTACAGCTGTATAAACCATCCATTCTGAACTTACTGTGCATTAAAATAAGAGAAATTATATGCATTTGGACCTTTTTATTTTGATTTATAAAAATGAAAGGAAAAAATCCTGAAACAATTTCGGGGTGTGGGGGAGAAAGAGCTTTCAAACAATTCAATCAATTGTTTGAATTCAAACAATTATTTTCAAAATATTCTCAGTGTTTTCACTATGTAAAAGATAAGCTGTTCGAGGGCAGATTGCTGAGCAAAAACATCATTTTTACAAGCTATTCCTTGCCACTTTTTCTTTCTTCCTTTCAAACATACCTCAAGAATTCCTTGGAAAGAAAGGATATGCTCATTAAGCTCATACTTAATATTGACGTAATCCCAGAGGAGACACATACTAAACTACTAAACTATGTCTAATAGTTTTACCGTTCCACATTTGTTTTGGAACACGTATTTTGTAAAGCATGTCAGCAGCATTCTCTCTGGAGAGGACTCTCCATTCTTTTGAAAGTCTCTAATGGAATTAGCCTGTTGTCAGGTTTTGCTTTTAAAACAAAATGGAAGCCTTTCTTCTATCTCTTTGAGAAGGAATTAAGAGGACCATTAGAGCACCTTCTCTTTCTGATTTTTAAATGTTAGTTGAAGAGGGAATCCTTCTTCTAACAGTCAACTACATTCTGGTTACACTTATATTCTCTGGGCAACTGCCTGGTGTCCGACAGTGTTTACCGTGTAGACAGTAGTTACAGTTCCTTCACCAACACTCATGATGCCTAAGTGGAAAAAAACCTCGAAATCCAACTGTGACCCTCCATAGCAATACTGAAAGAATCATCATTTAGTGGAAAGATTATATACAACCACATCCAAGACTTGTTATGCAACATAAAGCTAAAATAGAAGAACCAAGGCTTCTATAAACTGTGGCTCAAAGACATTTGCAGTATACAGTCATGGAATTAAAACCAACAAGTGAATCTAAAAGCAGAGGGACATTAGTGTATTACATTTTGTAATTTAAAAAAAAAAAAAAAAAAAAAAAAAAAAAAAAAAAAAAAGCTAACAATAAATTTGACACACAAAAAAATATTTGTTACAAAGGAAGTGTTTCTCTTGTCAGCATTTTTGTGAAACTACTGCTTACTGGTGAATAGAAACTTGATAAATACCATGAATGTGAGGGATGTGTATTCATTTATTCATCAGGGAAGTTCCATGAGGTCACCAACAGGAGTTCTGAATGATTAGTTACTTGATATTCTAAAACTTTCAGCAAGGCTATACGATGACTAGTAATAAAACACACGAAGAAAGAGAAATAATTAATAAAATGAACTAACCTGGGAACTAGAGTAGAATAAGCCTGTCTAGCTTTGTTTAGACTGACCTAAGCCACATAAAGATGGCCACAATCAAGTCAAGACACACAATTTATGCTTCAACCTATAGGTAAAATATTCCAACTACAGATTGTATCAACCTCCTCCAAAGCCACTGCCTTCTATTCTCCAAACGTCTACTTCTCCACAGCATTTACTGACCTACAGTATGCTTTTCACTTGCCATATTAGCATTATAACATTAATTTGTCAACACAACACCTTTGCTTACAAGATTGGGCATTACTGCCAAGATTTCGCTAACAGAAATCCTAGTGAAAATTCAGAACAGATACTAACTATGCAAGCTATGGAGTGATGTATCACAGCATTGCCTTCAATCAGCTCAGATGATCAGAGAAGTAGCCATTTGCATATTCACTTTTTTTTTTTTCCTACTTGTAATGGATCTAGGCTTATGAGCAAAGTCTCATCCATGAGCAATTATGTCCTTACTGATTTCTCGCATCAGTGATCACAGTTTCAGACAAATTAAAGTGTCCCTACATTATTTTCATTAGTAAACAAGTATTTAAAGTGCAGGAAGAAACCATACTGAAAAGACTTGTCTGGTGATGGCTGAGAACTGAAAGTGTATCATTCGCTACCACATATGACGCTATCTAGCATCTTTTGAGAAGCAGAACACATGAAGGCATTAGATGCCATTTGCATTATCTCACAGCAGGGGGCTATAGCAGCTACAATTCCAGGATAATTTTAACCAATATCTGTATACCAAGAATTCTACAAAACTATATTTAATATTACTGTTTCTTATACGGTAACTCTTTAAAATAAATAGCTTAGATTTCAGCTTGCATAAATGGTTTAAGATGATGTACAGAAGTTATTCAAAATACACGTCGTCCTTCTACTGTTAAATTTTGTATAAAGCAGGCTAAATTCATGAAGTGGGGGGGAGGAGGGGGAAGCAAAACAAAATAATGCAAGTACAAGCTGCTAACATACATAACAGTTAAACCTCCTGGGACACAGTTTAGATACTTTGGAATCATTAACAGCACACAAGGTAAGGACAACAGCAGCCAGAGATCCTACTATTTTCACAGTAAATGCTGGATAGGGCAGAGCAGACTAATATCATACCCGAACTCAGCTGACAAGCCACTTCTCAACTCAACATGTTATTACTCCCCCTTCCACCTCCACCGCTCCCCTCTCACAGCAAGCAGTTGACACTGGGCTCTTTTACTTCTTGTTTGCCTCCGTTCTGAAGGGACTGCTTGCTGTTAATGCTATTCCATGCACAAGCTGAGAGGCATTATTCTATGTCCTCTTCCCTCAGCTGACGCTTCATCAACACTCGGGACAGATTCCTTAAGCCAGACTCTTAACAGACAGAGCCAAAAAAAGGGCATGCTTCCATACAGGACATGTTAGCTCAACTCTGTCACCTTGTCTTTAAACTAAATTAGTGAATCTAAGGCTAACAGGAGCCATCCCCAGTCACAGCCATAAAGCGCTCCGAATGCTCAGAACAACAATCTCATTCATGTACAGAGATGACGGAAAACCTGTGCACCCCACAGACCACAAACAGAAACAGAGGAATCTAACAAATCCGCTGAGCCACTTCACAGGGCAGTGTAGGGAAGCACAGCAAGCCAGCAGGAGAAACTACTTTTAAACGCAGGTATAAAAATGCCAACAAGAAATGTATCCAGTATAGGAACCATGGCTGGCTGTGCCAAAACAAATGGTGCTGTTTATGAAGTAGGTCTACAAGGTGGACCAAAGGAATTCGATATTCGGTGAGACATAGCAGCTATTCAGGACAGATTTCCCTTAGAAAATATTTGTGTGTTTTCTTCTCCTTCAAAGGAGGATGGAGGAAAGGACGGCAGAAATTATTTCCTCTCTCTCTGCTCTGAGGTTGATGGGTTTCTTATATCCCTGTTCTACTCAGTGCCCAGTAAAACAGCACCCAAAAAGTGCTCTGCTCAAGTGTGGTATAGAGACTGCTTGAGTACTCCTGAGGGCAGTTTTAATCATGAGCTGAGAAAATACTTGTGTGACAAACGGAGAAGGAGCAGGCATTTCGTACAAGGCAGAGAACAAGCTGAGCAGCACGTGAGGCACGGCCTGTCCCTGTCTGCAAGGACGGGCCCAGCCCGGTGATTTCCACACGGCCAGATCTGCATTGTATCCTTTTGCTTGCAACGTGTTTTTTTTTTCACCTGATGCGGTTCACAGAGTTGCATTCCGCCTGGCACGCGCCCTAACTCGCCGTCAAAGGCAGCACTGTTTTAATCACTGGTTTACTCTTAAGAATGCGATGCGCCGAACGCGGCTGACTGCATCTTCACAGAGATCAAACCCTCCTCCTCCAAAGGCAGCCCCGGTTCTATTGGTGACACGAAGCCCCCCTCCCCGGCGGGGCCATGAATCGACAATTCACGGGGAGATGCGAGAGGCAGAGAGCAGAGCGGCCAGCCTGCAGGTGCAACCCCGGCACATGCCCCAGTAAATCACCCGGTACAGCACCGGCACGGCGGCTCCGTGTGCGGTGACGCACGCCGGCGAGGCGCAGCCGAAGCCCTGCCCCGTGAAGCCCCGCTGACAGCCGCCCGGCACGCTGCCCCGTCCCCTCCGCTCTCCCGCACCGCCAACTTCCCCGTGAGGCGACGCTGCCTCCCGGTCCGCTGCGGGCGCCGAGCTTCACAACCCCCCGGAGCCCTCCCGACACATGACGCAGCCGAGGGAAACGTGAAATTTATTGAACTTGACACGGCGCGGCGTGACGGAGACGAGGGGAGAGAAAATCCCCGCAAGGTCACTTCGCTTCCCCGCTTCCCCCGGAGCCCCCCGCGGGGAGGCAGGTCGCCCCCGTCCCCCTCCCGCCCGCCGGTCGCCGCGCGGCGGCTCGCTGACCCGGCGCACACCCGCCAGAGGCCGCCGGGCTGCGGCGCCGCGGCCGCTGCCGCCTCCCCCGACCCCCGCGCTCCCGACCGCTACCGCCCCCCGCCCGCGCGCCGCCCCGCCCCGCGGGGTGGGGGGAGAGGGGGCTGCCCGCCTTCCCCCGCAGCCGGGGAGGGCTGCAAGCGGCGGTGCTCGGCGGGTCCCCCTCCGCCGCGGCTGTTCCGTGTCACTTGGAAGGAACATATTCATTAAGAGGAGCGGTGCGGGGGGAAAGAGGAGGGACGCGGAATACACCGAGCCGGTGAACTCGTCGCTGGCAGCGGGGCGTCGGGGAGATGCCGGCTCACT
Source organism: Excalfactoria chinensis (assembly GCF_039878825.1). Lineage (NCBI taxonomy): Eukaryota > Metazoa > Chordata > Aves > Galliformes > Phasianidae > Excalfactoria > Excalfactoria chinensis. The sequence continues at coordinate 89,354,205 of NC_092825.1, forward strand.
TCGGCAGCTCCTCACGTATGGGCTCCATACGTCCATCTCGACGCGCGGCGCCCCTTCCCCAGCGCGAGCCGTGCCCGCGGCCCGCACCTCCCCGGGATGCCGCCCGCCGCCGCCGCGCTCGCACTTCAGGAGCACGCGGGGAGCGGGGAAGAAGCGGCGGGGCGGGAAGGGTTAATAGCGGGGCTGGAGAGAGCGGCGGGGGCCGGGAGGCGAGCGCCGGGGCGGGGGGACGCGAGGGGAGCGGGGTCAGGAGCGGGGCGAGTGGGCAGCGGGGCCGCGGCGATCCCCCCCTCCCCACCCTCGGGTCCCTCCCGCGAAGAAGGGGGAGACGGTACCTTGTATGAGGATCCCGCAGAGGCTGTAGAAGCGCAGGAGCGCGCCGGGCTTCAGCCGCATGCTGGGGGCTCCCCTCGGGCTGGGTGGGCGCCAGGCACGCAGATCCGCAGCCTCTCGCCGCTCCGCTCTCCGGGCGCTTCCTTCCCCCCGCAGGAGCCGCCGCCGCCGCCTCCGCCGCAGTGTCTCCCTCGCTGTATCCAGTGGGGTGAGGAGGAGGAGGAGGAGGAGGACCAGGGTCGCGGGGGTGGATTGGGGAGGGAGGAGGGGGGGGAGCGGCGCTCTCCGCCGCTGCCGAGCAGGTTCCCCCCCGCGGAGCGGTGCCGGCTGCTCCCGGTGGCTCCGCTCGCCCCCAGCGCCGCGCCTGCCCTTCGCTCCGCTCCGCTCGCCTGTCCCGTCCCGTCTCGTCCCGCTGCCGGCGGGTGCTGCGGCGAAGCTGCTCCGCTCCCAGCCGCTACCCGGCTCGAGACACAAGGGCAATCTCCGCTTGCGAGGCTCCCCTGGCCTCGCCCCGCCCCCGCCTCAAGCCCCGCCTCCTTTCACCAGGAGGCCCCGCCTCCTCGCGCCACACCCCGGCCCACTCCGAGCTTCGGACCCGCCTCCGCTACCGCCTTGGCCGCTCCCCCGCCCGCACGACCCGCCCCCCGGCTTGCGGCCCGCCCCCTCAGGTGGGCGCGTGAGTGGCAGCGCCGTCCCTCCAATGAGAAGTCTCCCGCTTCGCTCGGACCGCCAATGAGGCGGTGCCAGAGGAAGCGCGAGACGCCGGCTTACAAAACAAACGAGCGCTTCTCGGAGGCTCCGGCAGTTCCCTCCCACCGCCCCGCTGAGTGGCGGACGGCTCGGGCCAACCGCGGGCAGCCCCGGCTCCGCGGCGGCTCTGCAGCCAATGGGCCGTGAGCAGCTGCGGGAAGGTGGGGTCGGGCGGCGGGGCGCTGTCCAGATCTGGTCCTGAAGCGGCTGCCCGCAGCGCACGCGGCACCGCCTCGGGGCCGGGCGGGCCCGGCTGCGGAACCCTCGGAACGGGGAGGCGGTCGTGCTGCCGCGCCGCTGGAAGAAGCGGGACCCGGAGCCCGACGAAGCTGGATGGCAGTGCGAGCCGGGCTGCGGGACCGGGGAAGCGGCGTTCCGCCGGCTGTCCGGGCGGTGGGTGGCTTCCGCGGGGCCGAGAGGCGGTGCGGTGGTCTCATCTCCAGCGCTAGTGTTATGCGCACCCCTCTCCTATCCACGCTGGGACCGGAGAGCTCCTCTTGTCGCTGGCGGGGAAAAACGTAGCAGCATCCACGATTCGCTGCCAGAGCCGTGCTCCGTGGGAAGAACTCAGCCATGCTGTTTGCTCTCCCTCCTCCAAGGGAGGCACAGGGCACCTTCTTCTCCCTCTGCTTTTTCACCTGTCTCCTGACAAGCAGCAGAAGAAAGGCTGGCCGAGTCCCATGTACCTCCAGAATTAAGTATGAGCCTCTGTAAAGAGAGTGTGTATGTGTACCATCCACATAGTAGTAGTAAGACCTCTTACAAGGCACCCAGAAAACAGGAATAAGAATCTTTCTGGACTTTCATCTGCGTTCCCCCAACTCTAACTGGCTTGAAAAAAAGGAGCATATTTGAAGGCTTTCCTTGGAAACATTTTCAGCATTCAGTTCAGTCAGGAGTCCAAAACTGCTTCCAGTCTGAAAGATGAGATACTGAACGTAGGAAACCCAAGATGGCAGGCTGCTTCTTCGTATTCATTTAGCTAGCATTTAGCACTGTATCATTCACCCTTTGCCTAAACCACTAATGAAATCAGTATACTGTATTGTATTGAAGTGTATGCTGGACTTGTCTGTGAATGTTTATTCAGGGAATCTTGTTGCCTCTTCCCAGATAAAGCAGGATTCCCCTGCACCTAAATGCTTGCAGTGATCAAGTGTTTCTCTACTTCTGCTTCTATCGGGATTTGCTCAACTTCACAATGCTGTATGTTTTGCATTGTAGTTTTTCAGCCTTCATTTTCTGTTCTTCGTCACCAAAGAGCTCTAATGAGATAAACAAGTGATAAAATAGTCTTAAATACCTGTGGGAGAGGAAGCTTTCTGAAAACTCCTTTCTCCACTGGGTGCATGATCTCAGGTCATTAAGGAAGTGCTAACAGTAGACAAATTTACCCTGCAGAGCTTGCTTTAGCCTGGGATCTCAGCATTTAAATATTCTCTTGTCATATCTTTCACTTGGTTCTTCATCAAGCAATGATTACACCTTGCAACAGTTGAGGCTGCATCAGGATTTACACTGAAGTCCCCTGTCTCCAAAGGTGTCCAAGCATAGTACATAATCAAGCTAAAAATCTACATTCTGGAGACAGAATTGCTATAGTTGATGTTATTTTGTCTGAAATCCACATCACATCCATCACCATGCTCTTAGTCCATTACTTGAACACTGTCAAAGATGTTGCACTGAAATGTTCCCTAGGCAGGAACATTTGCAGAGAAGTGTTTGCAGTAACCATCTCTGGGGATTATTAGGTACTTGCTTTACCTGTTGTTTTGTTACTACTGGAAAATGAAATAAAAGAAAAAAAGAAAAAAAAAAAAGAATAGAATAGAGAAGAAAAAAAAAATCACAATAGGCAAAGTTTGCGGTTTTATCACTGTTATGATTCAGTGCATGTAAAGTTATGAATGGGCAATGATCCTCAAAATATTTTAGATGTCATACAAACAGTGACAACTCATTCTTGAAGCAGCATTAAAAGTCTTGACAAAGGCTCAAAATTTGTATGTTGTTTTTGGGGAGAAAAGTAAAAATAATTGACAAAATAAGTAATTTAAATCCTTCAATAAAGCAGGATTGTGATGCAATCAGAAGTGCCTTTGCATTAGTTATTATAATTGACATCTCCGTACTTTTGAAAACTTATATTTGATTGCAGTCTAGTTCCAGGAGGCAATACAGGAAAGATATAAGTGTCTTTCAGGCTTGGAGATTAGAAACTAAGAAGAGGCTCCCCAGCAGATGCAGGGATTAAACACCTGTCAGTAAATCACTGGGGTTCCAGGTCTTTGCCCCATGAGCATGTCTGGAAAAGCTGATTTATGTGTTTAGAAAAAACAGCTGACATTTTTCTCCCAAAACCCAGTAACACTGACAAAAGCATGCCCAGAAATGCTGATATTCACCTTTCTTTTCTGAACTGGTTCTGAAATGAGCTAGCAACAAGAAGGTGGCATTACTCCTCTACGTCATGCAGCATAAATCTTTAATAAACATTAGAAAAGCAAACCCAGGGTTCAAGCATCATCAATAAACCACTGCAGTGAAGAAGAGTGAAAAGTCTTTATACTGTGTGAGTTTTCTTTCCATTTTTCCTGAAATAAAAATAAATAAATAAAAATCCAACCAGAATCCCTTGGTTTATTTGATCAACTGTATATCTGAGGCATTTATGTATTAAAATCGTTTGAACTGCCAGAAAAGATGTCATCTTTTCTCTATATATGTAGCATCATATCTTATGACATTCACTGCCATCTCCTATATAAATCTAACACCTACCAGACAGAACCTTGTAATTGGTCTGTGAAGCTGAAGCTTATGCATGAAATGGCTAGAGGCTTCATTACTTGCAGACCAAAAGGGCAACAGGGACTATTAAGGAAGTACACTGCAGAACAGAGTAAAAAATAATACCTTAAAATAACAACAGGAGGTCAGCACTGAAAACCAGTTGCACGAGATAAACATTTTATAAGTGCCAGAAAAAAAATCTGCTTTATCTTGATATCCATCTAGGTGGTGCATACAAATGCTTCCAGTACCAAACCAAGCAAACTAATTCAATTTCTAAGCAAGGTTCAGAAAGACTCAGCAATCCTTCTCGCTGAATTGTTAAATAGCAAGTTGTCCAGCTTCCTCCACACTTTCAATGTAGATCTTGTGTTCTTGTTCCCCGAAATTTGTATTCATTCAAAAGCTAACAGGCAGATGTTTCCTTTGGCAGATCTGTCAGCATTCTAACTTGCTTCCTGTCAGTTATGTTGTATACTTCCCTTTTTAGATGAAATATTTTTTTCACAGCTGTTGGTGAACACCTAATGAAACTGCAAAGAGTCCTGGTAGACAGGTCAGTTCACCAACTTCTTCATATCTTGGTCCACTGCATGCTCTCTATTGTGCTTGTACACTTTTCTCTCCTGATCAACAAGACTCCCAGCTCCCCTCAACCTCCTCTAGAAGGAGCTATCTGTGTTGTAGTGGATCAGTCTGCCTCTAGAGTTTGCCTTGAAAGAAAAAAAATCTAAATAAATAAACAGAACTTTAATTATGTCAATCCTCCTTGCTTGCATCACTTGGTCTTCAGGTTATAGAAAGGCGACAATAGCTAAGAAGGGCCTTCATACAACAAAATCTTGTGGTTCTGTTGAATTCATTACAAAGTGGAAGATGGAAGGAATATTTAAAGGGAAAGAAATTCCTATTATTACAAGCTGTGAAACATACCTATAGAAATACCTGTTCTGTGTTATCTCCTACTGTACATGTTTTTAAGTAAATTTTGAATAGAGGGTAGTGAAGCAGTTGTCAAAGTATGATTTTGATATGATACTAAAACTGAAAAGGCCTATATGAAATATTGTTTGGAAGAGACAAACTGGGAATTTGCTGGGAAAATGCTGAGGCAATCTTCACCAGGGAGCAATCACCAAGAGAGATGATGCCTTAGTGGTGGTCAGCCCTTAAATGAGGTCTAGAGGAGGTGGAATCAAGCTCCACCCCTTCTGGGAGCACAGCTAAATTACTCTCACCTGTATTCCCACAGCTGACCCAACACTTGTCTCAGCTGATCAATCAGAGATTCAGGCTGTGCTTACCAATTTCCCATACAACTGTCATGACTCACAGTACTGCTGAACACTCACAATCACACTTAAAATTGTAATTTGGACTGTATTTACATGGCTCAGTATAAAAATGCTGTGAAAGAAACACTGGGTAGCTGCCACCTAGCATCTGGTTGGATAACAGCCATTTCTTACAGTGGCAAGTTCTCTATTCTTGTATTTGCCCCCTCCTACCTGAAAGTGGCAGAATGGTCCTTCTCCAAAAGGCAGCATGTATAGTCGTTCAAAGAACATTTCCCTCCTCAGTGCACCATTGTGAGTTTATATGGAAATCAGAGAATTCTGACTGAAGTCTGTGTATTTGCGGTTCATATTATCCTTTTAACATATTTCAGCAGCAGAAACAGAAGAGTTAGGGTTTTGTTTGTTTTGGGTGAGAAATTTTGTATGGTGGAAACGAGTTGCTGTTGTTTTAAATGATGTGGATTTGGTTGAAGCTGATCCCTAAAATAATAAATAAATAAATAAGAATTGGATAACATTTACTTGCCAGATGCCAGTGAAACTGCATTGGTTTGAACAAATACTGTAACTACTAATTTAGTTAAATCTATCCAACTGTGAAAATATATTGGCGTGAATAAAAATATATAGACGTGAAACGCATTGCATTTTTTGTTTGAAAAAAATTGGCTTCTGTAAAGAGCAATTGAAGTTTGAAAATATGCTCCTGAGAAGAAATGTGTTCATTTCCATAAAACATATTGGTGTATAAATATACAATAAGTATCTGTTCCAGAGCAATATTACAAATTCAGTGAAATTTTGTTCTGTTAGCTAGTAAGATGAACCAAGTAAAAGGAACTGCATGATGCAATTACTCCATATGAAATATGTGTGGGATGAAGTCACATTTATGAAGCAATTATAAATGTGAGATATTTCACTGGCTTTTGGAGGAGAAAAAAATCAATGAAACAACACTGTCAATGCAATGCCAACACACAGTGAACCAAGGTCAGTGTAAACTGGTATCGCTCATATCAAAAAGTACTTAATGCACACCTTGAGTTGGTAAAATAATTGCAGAAGAGAAGCTGAGATTAGAAGCAAAATATCTTACTCATAGATTGACCTCTTGCTCACATAATTTGAGGAATGAAAATACAGGAAAAAAAATGATTCTGGTAACATCGTTCTCCATACATTCTAGTTAACTCCTCCTCCTAAGTGTTTGATAATTAGCAAAAATGTGTGCTTTGTTGTGTCTTCTGACCTTGAGCTCCTGAGCAACTAATCTAAGAAATTTTAATGTTATTTACCACAAGCCACAAAATTACAGACTTATGTAACTTGAATGCCTCTTATTCTTTTAATTATTTTTGGTCTAAATACATATAATGATCACAACATCTTCATGTTACTTTTCTATAAAAGCATATTACTGCATGGAATTATATACAGACTGTTTTATATCTACTTCAACAAATTTTTAGGTCACCTCCTAGCTAGCAACTTTAAATCTCTATTTCCATTATTTCTAATATATTGCTAATATATTTTTTGCTATTTCTTTTGTTGTAATTCATACTTGCTTTTTGTTTTATTACTTATGCAGAGATCATGTAAAGTGTTGGGACCAAACTGTTGTATCCAGCTAAGGTAGCACTGAAATATCCAAAAACAGAACAAGAAAGGTGTTCATTCTGTATAACATAATGTCGGTTATTTTACTTCCTTAAGAGCAACTTCAATTACTGACAGAAGCAGTTTTACAATGATTTTATTGCATGTTCTGGTTATTTAAGAGGCTCTGAGCATTAAAACTCAACATTTGGTTTTGCAGGCTAAGTTTTTCCTGTCAAGGAGTCCTTAGCTGAATATGTTTTCAAATAGGAATCAAAATATTACAGCTGATCCAGAGTAAGATTCAAAGAACTGAATAATTGCACTGGTTTGCCCGTACTAAAGACTCTTATGACTGTAACAAACAGGTTTTAAGTCTTGATTGGGCCTTTCTGTCAAGAATATTCCTGTTGTTGTCTCTGTGAAAATCTTCCCAAGACATAATACAACTCTTAAAAGATTACAGTCTTTACAGTTTCTAAACAATCTGTCTTCACTGAACATGCTTCTAAGAATGAGGTGATCTAGCAGTGAGATACAGCCGTGCAGTCAGATGGGATTACTGGTGCTCTTTCTAGCAATGAAAATAAGATTGCAATTTCATTCAAATATAATAATGTTACATGCTATGGAAACTATGATTAGTAGCAGAATAAGTCCAACCTGTCTTCTTAGCTTGTGACTAAAGCTATAGGGTAGCTCTGATTACCCGTACTGAAGGCTTGCTTTATTGTTTCATGGCATGCATAGCAAACTTCTTTTCTGCAATAAATCAGGGAGTATAAGAAACTTTGTACTCCAAGTTTTCCCCTGACATCCAGCTACATTGTTGAGGGCATTAATGGTTCTGATAAAGGCTTAATGGTTCTGATAAGCCTCACTTTAGGTCTCCACCAACACCTATTACCTCCAAAACTTCTATTTAAGCTTAGTCAAAAGACTTCATTTTCTACACGAGCTTCTCTGGAGAAAAGCTGGTTTCTAGCTCAACCATATTTCCATCTTCAGAATTCTTTAGTCCAGATTTCTACTAATTGACTGACTTCCTGGCTAGATCTTAGACTTTTCTTATATTCATGAAGCTGTACCACAGGACTGATGCTAACCCAGATCTGAAGATTCATTTCACAGCATCATCTCTGACCTGCTATATTGCTGTGAAGCTATCTTATGATTTAGGCTTATAGTTGGGCCTTGCCATCTTCTCTGGATTTATTCTGCCTGTATTGCCTATTTATCTGTAAGACTGGGCTGTGGCTGAAGAGTGCGGGATCACTGTGTTCCTCGTTCACCTGTTCTTAGTGAGCAGCCATGCTCTTGTTACTCCTTGACAAAAGTCTGAAAGGACATTGTATCCCCAAAGGCTGGAAATATGTCCTTCATTTCAGAGACTTGAAATTTACTTTATGTGTTGCACTGACTTTCCATCTGCTGACATCAAATCAAAATTATGTCACCTGATCCAAAATAAACTGGGAGAAAATAAATAAGAAAGAACAGAAAAAAAGCTGTTCAGGCAAATGCTTTGGGGAGAGCATCTATATATATATATATATATATAAAAGTTGGAATGTCAAAATAAAAATGGGCCTAGATGTTGAACATATGAAAAAAGTTGTGATATCAGTGGACCTTAAACCTAGAAGAAGATAAAGAGACAGAAAGGAAAAGCAAAACAAGAGAAATCTGTTTTGGAGACCACAGAAGGGGAGGACCCTGTGATTATCCAGGTAAGAAGTCTGGGGCTAGCAGAAGGTGATTTGTGAAATAAGAGCCATAACATAAATCTGAAAACAGGATTTCCTCCAGAGAGGAAATGAGAGTGGTTAAGCAGAATAAATGGGACCAAAGAGCCAGAGGATGGGAGAAATCAAGACAAAATCAGAAAAGAAGTAGAAAAGGAAACTTTGCAGTGATGAAGAACCAGGAAAGAAGAACTAGTAATTAAAAAAAAAAAAAAAAAAAAAAAATTAAAAAAAGATTTAAAAAAAAATGACAACAAGAATAAAAGACAAAACAGGGATAAGAAAGCAAGGACTTAAGTAAGATGTTTGAGACAGAATGAGCTGAGAAGCTAGAGGAATGGAATGGGGAACAACAAAAATAACTATTAGTTAAAGAGAAACAGGATTAGAAGAGTAAAAACCTTTAAAGAGTAAAAAACTTTAAGGCAAAATGAAGAAACATCTGTACGCTTACTGCTTTACGCAATCTTAAAGTCAGTGCACCTTACTTTCAAAATGAATCTTTTTTGGCAAATATCTTAGATTCGTGATTGCAAAGTCACTTTTCTCTAGTAAACAGAAACTTAAAATACTACTCACTAATCTGTGAGCTCAGATGTAATGCTATTATGTGGATTTAAAGACTAAGCCTTCTGATGATCCATATGGGTATCAATGTGATAACATACCTTTTCCCTCATTTGCGTCTTAAATTTTAAGAACGCATATGCACACATTGTTTACGAGGATCCTAAAGTTATGAAATGTTCAAAATGAAATAAATTATTTTAGTTTATTCAAACTTAATGCAGCTTACTATTTTTCTGTAGGGGACTGTAACTATGGGATTACTCTTCCTTCTGTCCTCTTCTGCTCACCCCCCACCCTTGACAAAGAGATTCTGCTCTCACTCAGCCAAAGGAATTGCTGTAGCAGTGATTCTAGGTTTTGGGGAGAAGGAAAACAGCAATAGATAAAATCTGAAATTAATTAGTTGGAAAAAAAATAAATAAAGTGTTATTAACATGGTAGATGACTGAAAAAAAAAAAAAAAGAGAGAGAGAGAGAGAGAGAGAGAGAGAGAAAGGTAGTCTTGGAAGAAATGAATGATTCCTTTAAGAACTGGATTATGTGCCTTTAAGCCCCAAAGTTCCTCTGTGATGTTAAGTAAGTCGCTTAAGCCAAACGTTTTTGGAGAGGTAGTAAATTGATATTTATGCTCATTTTCTCAGATTCCAACTTTGTACTAAGGAGTCATATCTGTAGAAATGTGAAGTACTTCAGGCATCCTAGTGCCAGTGTGAACTGGACTATAAATATACAGAGCAGTATAATGAAAATTGGCCACTCTGAATTAGTGCTTACCTTTGACATTAATCTCAATTAAATACTTCATTACAAAGTATCTGAAGAATGAGGACAAATTAAAGTTGCATAGGCAATTCTGAATTCTGGCATTTCTTAACTCTGTTTTTTTCAGTTTCAGTGATGTTAATATAGCTTTGCATATATATGTGGTCTTACATTAGAATTCAGTTATTTGCTTTTCTTTCTTTTTGTCTTAGCTTCTCAGCACTGATTTAATCTTTTGAAACATTTGCCCAATTTTTTTAATGTTTGTTATATCTTAGGAGTATAATCATCACAGATGAAAAGAATCAGTGAAAAATTCAGGATTTTTTTTTTTTTTTTCCTATGGTGAATGTGAATCTCTTTTCCTAAGCCAACAAATCAAACACACATAGACATTATGATTACTGAAGATAAACAATGACGTACACTGTTTTGTTGCTTTTCTTTTACGCAAGAATTCAGTAAAGTATTTCATTATTTCACCTGCTTTTGTGAAATGGGACAGAAATTGACAAGTCAGACAGTTTAGACAGTTCACTGCTTCATAGGAAATAGAATTAAGAATAAAAAATGAATATAATGAAAGATCTGCAGCCCTTAGATACATGTTATTAGTTTTGCCATAGGAAAATTATATGGCAGGAGATTCAGTGAGTTAGTATCCACAATTCAAATTTCTATTGTGGTAAGAAACAAAAGTTATGAAGGAAAATGTTTCTTACAGAGGAGAAGCAGAAACTATAAACAGATTTTTGAAGTGCTTGTACTTGTTAAAGGAAATCTGAATTATCCGATGATCACAAAAGTGGCTTGTGGCAAGTGCATTTGGCTGCAATTGCTATTTTAAATGTTAGGTGATAGTGCTAACAGCACTTAAAATAGTGATAAACAAAGCAATACATTTACTTTCTGCGGATCTATGTTATTTTCCTGTATTTTCTGTTCATATCATGACCACACTGTAGACTACTGACAGTAAATTTTTAAGTATTAGAGGATATGAGAGAAATGAGTGAGAGTGAAAATCAACACCTGCTACTGTATATGGAAATAGTATTAAATAAGGGATAGTCATTTTAAAATCTATTTTTCCATGTTGCAGTTTTCCAGAATGTTTCACTTACAACAGAGAATTTTCATTCTCCTCTTGCTGGATTAATTGGATTATGTTATGTCTCATTTTTTAATATCAGAATAATTTTTAGTACCATGCTATGGAAAATAAATAAATTTAGCTGTACTATTTGCTCTCCCTTATTTTTTTTCTTGTTAATGTACAAATACTGAAATTAACAAACAATATCTGAACAGCAGGCCTACCACTGGAGGAGGGTTTGTTGCCTACAGCAGAACCCAGTTTGATTTGCTTCAATATTTGCAGCTTTTACATTTTTCAGAGGGTAATACAGGTTAATTAAATAATTGTAATATTTCATTTTAAAAGTATATAATGCCTATTTATTATATGAAAGGTAAGTTGAAAATTAAAAATAAGAAAAATTAGGTATGTTCAGTTCATGCATTCTGTTTGTGTACCTGCTATCTGAGGAATATGGAAGGTAATAATCATATTTCATATAGAGAAATGTTTCAGCGTATCAAAACTAATTATCATTATAACATTCTCAAATACAACTTGCCTATATTTCTCAAAACTATATTTATTCCTGATTTATTTATTTTAGGTATTTAATGAAAACTAACCCTATGAAATAGGGTCTCTTTGTTCTTCATAATTCTTATAGACATGACCTTTCCAGAAGTAATGGGGGATTGTAAATGGGCCACATAAGTTTACTAAACAATTCAACATAATGAAAGAAGAAATGTGTTCCTTTTGTGCCTCTTATATACAAATATGCTCAGAGGTTATTAACAGTATGTGTGCATGAGGCAGTTTGAAGCTTGCAGTAGTTAATGTGATGTTCCTGTGTTTTCACCTTTATCAAAAACTATGTAACTATGTCTGGTGTAGTTGAGTCTATGCTAGCATTGCAGAAGAGATTTTACTGCTTTTTCACAGAATCACAGAATTGCAAGGGTTGGAAGGCACCTCTAGAGATCATCAAGTCCAACCCTTCCTGCCAAAGCAGGCTCTCTGTAGCAGGCTACACTGATAGGTGTCCAGGCATGTCTTGAATATCTCCAGAAAAGGAGAATCCACAACATCTCTGGGCAGCCTGTTCCAGTGCTCTGTCATCCTCACTGTGAAGAAGTTATTTTGCATATTGGAGTGGAACTTCCTTTGCTCCAGTTTATGGCCATTTCCCCTCATCCCACTGTCTCCACAGACCACTGAAAAGAGGTTGGCCACATCCCTTTGTTTCCCAAAGTCCCAAGTATTGTTCTTAGATAACTGGTTTGAATCCCTGCACCTTGAAGTAAATTTCTAATCTGATCTTCTCTTAAGAATGAGCCTAATCTGACTATGTTGCAGTCTGCAGGCATACATTTTCAGGAGGTTTTACCAGTGGAAATTATTGTCACAAACTGAGAATGTTGAGGGCTTTCTTTACTGAAAATTCTCATGCAGCTAGTTTGGATAACAAGAAGTCAATTGTGCAGCTAATGATCTCCAAACATTCCGTGCTGTTCTATGCATGACAGTTAAAGTACTTGGCAGTGTGAAGAGAGTCATTCTCCCATACCCAACAAGGATAAGTGTAGCCATTGTCATTACTATACTTTATAGCAGGGTGCTGCATATCTGCACAATATAGTACAGTTAAGAGATCAAGACCTTAGTCTCAGTTGTTTGAACATGATCTCAAAGTTACTGCAAGTGAAAGCACTACAGAGGGCATCCCATAGGGTGCAAGCAGCCCATCAAAGCTGGCACTGTGTCCTGCGCCCCTTGTTGCCGCTTCCACTATTGATCCAATCTCGGCTGAAATCAGGCCACAGGAAGGGCACAGTGCAGTGCTAACTCAGGTTATGGCAGAGTAGTTTATGGATTTTGATACATTGGCTAAACACAGTCCCATAGACAGTGAAGAATATGCAGCCGTGCTTTCTGTTCTGATAAGGGAATTTTAAGACAGGTTTCCAGACTGCAAAAAGAATCATCAATTATTTGGTTTGTTTGAGACATCATTTTTAGTCAACATAAATACATGACTTGTGAATTTTCAAATGGAGTAAAGAGAATTGCAGTTAAAAATTTGATTATGCTTCTTTACCAGACTTTTATAAGTCCTCTCTTACTATCCTTGGCTTCACAATCACGCCTTACTCATGGCATCGCTTTTAGTCAGTATGTACATTTGTGAACACTTTTTCAAGGATGAAGAATGGGAGGAGTAAAATTTCATCAAAAATCTCTAACAAACAGCTTGAGAACACACTAAGAATTGCAGCCACTGCCATCAAACCAGAATGACACACTAGTTCCACAAAAACAATGTCACATATCCTACTAATTTAATGTTTTTGTTGCTTTTTATATGTTCCAATAAAAAGCCTTGAAATTAAAATAAGTTTTGTTACTCATGTACATTAACAATACATATATATTATATACCTCATGAGGACTGCTCTGAAACTAATGCCTCATATTTTATTATGTTAGCTTACACTGTCAGAGGCAGATGTTGGAGATATGGCAGTAGAGCTTGAACCTTCCCACTAATATCCCATTACATGTTGTTGCCATGTAACATGGCAGCAGAGGGGCAGTCTGACAAAATGTGTTTGAAATGGAAGTGTGTATGGAGCAAAGGAATTCCTCCTTGTGGAAAAAAATGGCAACCAGTCACATTCAGCGATACTTGCTTGTAAATGTTCGCTTAAGGAGACCAAGCAGTGGAGGTGGTGGGTGGTACATTTTAGCAGTGGTGACACTGACAGTAAATCACTTCCATTGTTGCAGATTGTTATGAGAGCAGCATGTAGGTTCTTGTTCATCACTAGTGACAATACATAGCTAATGGTGATGACTGTGTTGAAAAAGAGTGGTTTGTGACTGAGAATTTGCTCTATGAAGTGGTGTTATTGTGCTCTTTGTATCTGTTCCATGAAAATAACTAGGATGAATTACTTTTGGAGCAAACATTGTAGATACAACCCTAGACAATTTCTCGTCACTCAAGGTGGCCGAGACAAGCCAAAAGATTTGGCTTCCATGCCCTGGAACAATCTGGAACAACAGATAAGGAAATAAATTAGCCTGTAACTGCTATATCAAGTTTTCTTTCCAGCCTGAAGCATGCTCATGATCTTTCTGGCCCTAAATGTAGTATTTTTGCCCAAGACTTACTTTTGGTCTCAAGTTATTTGAAGAACTTTGGAGGACCATGAAAATAGCTACTTCTCACTCTACCTTTTCATCTTATGGTGTATGAATAATTTCATGATGCCTATGTGGATCGGTGGTATTGTATAGGAGAGATGGAGAAGTGTCTTCTGTGCTTATGGGCACCACAGTAATCATACTATTTTTAAGCTAATTCTATTCCCTGATTACACTCCCTGAGTTGCATACTAATCCACACTAGTTTAAGAACGATGACAAAAACAAGAAGTTAAAGAACTCATTCACAGGTTGCTTTAAAACCAAATTTATTAATAACTATATTTTTAATAGTTCTTTGCGTGTCCTACATGAGTAAGATAAACCCTCTACAATATTCGCAGCAACAGAAAAGTTACCCTCAAGATATCATTATGATTATTTTCCAGTTTCTTAGTCCTTCTAACATTTGATTACCAAATGAAATTACAAAATGAAACCAATGGCACTAACTACATATTCATACTTTTTGGAGAAAATGAGTAAGAAGTTTTCACATTCTTGTTTATGAAGATATATAATTAAAAGTACTTATATATTGTATGGGAAATGCAGCTATATTGATGAACAAACATACTATAAATATTGAGAAGGTTCAGGATGGTTTTTGGGTGTCATAACATATTAAGGTTACAAATCTACATGGATTTGAACTGTAAAAGAACATTTTCATAGAAAGATGCCAGGCATAAGGTAGAAAGTTATATAAACATAGTTATATTCATGAATTTAGGAGCCTTTCTACCAAAGCCATTCAGATCATTCTAAAATGGTGCTAAAAATATGCAGGTGCCTAGCTACTCTTCTATATTCTGAATATCTGGAAACTTTAGGGTATGCTAATGTTGATATTTAGTTTTTGATAATGTGTGCTAACAGTTGGTCTCCAGATCATCTGTACTTACTGTGCTTTGAATAGCATCATCAAGGTATCTTGGAGGTGATCAAACTGGATTTCTTTTGTATAAAATAAAATCAGAACACATGCTAGAATATAGTTTACAGATTTCACCAGCTAATATGTGTTTTATACACAAATTCAGATTACTGTCAGTCCAGCGAACCCTTGTCTTCTCCATGTTTGTTTATAGTATCAACACCACATTTTCAGAATAAACAGTTTCGTAGTGCATTTTTACTGTGACTCAGTAGCATATATATCCTTACCTACCATGATTTTTTCAAATGAGTTATATAAATTTCATGATTGAAGGCAAAATAGAGTTTTGTTACTTGTTGGAAATGTGGAGGTGGAAGAGGATGTTACATTAGCAAAAGCTTTCATGGACCTGAAATGAAATATTCCTCCCTCATAGAAAAGTGACTTTTCTTTCAGAAAGTCAATGTTGATAAATGAAATTGCTTTCAAAGTCCTGTTTTTTTATAATCTTTAATTTTTCAAACTTTGCAGCTTTGGCAATGAGTTAAATTAATCTTTATTTTCAACACAGGAAAACTGAGAACTCTTCAGTCCTGACTTCTTTAAGTAGCATTTCAAAATCTTACCAATCTCAGTAGGAAAATAAGCACTTGGGGACTTCTCTCAATGAGCATAGCCTAAGTTATTCACCTTTTCTTACTCTGCTATGCGAGTCATCCCTGCCTGGAAAGATCTCTCTTGTTGCTTCAAGCAAGTTGTGGTGAAATTCCACTTGGGATCCTAGTCAGAAATGAGTACTTCATCAGCATTTTGGAAAGCTGATTACAGTTCTTCCAAAATGGCAAGAAGAATTACAACTAGTATGTAGGAACAGTAAGAGCAACCTTAGATAATTACAATAAATATAATTTATATTAGAAGTAATAAATATAACTTTAAATTCACATAAGTATTAAATGCTTATAAGAAAACCACAGATTCTTTGCTATATCTTTCTCTTTACTTTCTGCTGGAAGAGAGTGGTAAAGTCCTGGATGAACACTGTGAAATGGTAATTTTGATATTGTGACAACAGCTTAAACAAATCACTTTTTCTTTGGATTAACTTTGAATGGAGAAAAAATCTGTTTCAGTTAATGGGAATTTTGACTTCTATCACTTCATTTATTCCCCGAAAACAATGTCAGATTGGATCTGTAGCTCTAGCAGTAATTTACTCTTCCTCTCATATTTTTGTGTGTCTTTCACTGCTGCAGTCCTCACAGAAGAGTTTGACTGGCACTCCACTTACCCATGAATTTGGCAAAAGCTCATTAGTATACCTATTCGCTTCCCACTTCCAACTTCAGTTCCCTTTCCCATATATGCAGGCTGCCCCCACCCACTTGTCTTGTAGTAGGTTGGATACCAAGACTATAAGTTATTCATTTTGTGAAGAAACTTCTATGAAAGTCTGAACAAGAAGAGATGCATTTAAATTTATAATAAGCCAACTTATTAGAGAATAAGTGAGACAGTTTCAGTTAGAGTTCTGTTTGAAGTACAGTCCTTACCTGCCTGAAACTTCACTCACAAAACTAGACAGACTCAGTGGTAGTCAAGATTATACTAGAATGTATATTACATACCCCTCTTCCCCTAGTATGATTGTTCTGTCAAATACAAAGAAGCTTCATTGAATTAACAGTACAACAAAGTATATACACAGATTGCAATCTTTAGAATAATTACTGTAAATCAATATGTTTCTTTTTACTGCAAAAACTACAGATTTTCATTAAAAAGCTTGAGCCTTTAGTTGTACATATGGCTATCTTTGTTTCTTTATTCTTCAGAAATTTCCAGAATTGTAAGTGGTGTTGTAAAAACACTCATATAGCAGTGTGAACTAAATTCTTTTCATTTAGATACACTGGTCTGAGAATACTATGTAATTCCTAGTAATATCAGTTTAAAACAATAACCTTTCCTTAAATTAAAGGAATAGCATTACCCTTGAGATATTGTAGTTTTTAAATTCAGTGTCAGACATCATTACTGAATATGTAGTGAATAAGAAACAATAAATAGTCCATAAGGTAATGAGTAATTGAGCTATCCTGTATTTCACTGGAGTTATTCCAACTTTATATCAGCTTATGCACAAGAAGAATGTAAGTACATAATGATTTTTGTGTAAGAAAATGATGTTTGTTTGTTTTGTTTTTTTTTTTTTTTAATTATTTACAATTTGCATTTCTAGATCCATATGGTATCTATTGCTATTCATTATTTCAGTGTTGGACTGATCAGTTTCATCATTTAACTATAGTATTGACAGAGTAGATACTTCACTGTATTGTTTTTAGAAGTACTTCCCTTTCTACATGATGTCTATGTGACCTTTAGTTATGGAGGAGTGTTATTAAAGCATGTCCTGAATATGTCACTTGTTAAATTCAGCTGTAAAATACAAACAGGACTGATACTTTATGTTGGTGCTGACATATAGTCAATCTACTGACAGACAATATCTGTCCCACTCAAAAAAGTGATTCGTAGTCGGTGTTGTGCAGGTTCATCACCCACCGTCCACTTGACTTCACTGAAGTTCATGCTTAAACAATCAGAAGTTTCTCTGAAATTGCTGAGCTCTTCTTTTGTTATGAACTTGTCTATGATTGAGCTGTCAGTTAGATTTACTAACTTCTCTCCCATCTGTTGATAGTTTTGACCTTTTTTTTTTTTTTTTTTTCCTCCTGTGATATTGCTCTTTTATATTTGTTGATAAGTTCTCTGCTTTCTATTTGAGGAGCTTAGCATATGGAGAAAATGTGTTATGTTCAAATTCTAGTACTGCAAATAATGCATAGGCAGACCTCTAGTAGTCTAGATATTCTGAGTTAAGAAATTAATCTCTATATCGTTTAATGATAAAAGTTTCTGTTGATTTTAGCATTAATTTTACTTTCCCAAAATTAGAAAGATATAGCTTTGCTATAGTCTACTGTGATGTCTTTTTCTCATTTCCTCAGTGCTCTGGTACAACTCCTGGCTGGTACAGGTTTAAAAAGGTAGAAAATGAGCAAGAAATATAGTATACATTCACATGTAAATGTTTTAATAGTCCCATTAACTCCTTTGGCCTTTACGCAAATTGTTCCACTGAGGTGGAGCAATGCCCCTTCACTGTTACTTGTCAGAGTGTTCTAGTCCACGTGGGATGTGACTAGGAGCTATGTAAGTGTATTATTTAGCTGGGGCTTGCTAAATTATCTTGTTATATTATTCAGCTTCTGAATAACAGAAGACAAAAAAATGGGAGAGCAATATTTGTTGTTCGGAATACAGAAACAATAGATTTATGTTTCTCATCTATTTGTATTGAATCTTGCTATCTATTCACAGACAAGGAAAATTCTACAGGTGTGTACTGACTGCAGACTGTTTTATATATTGATGTGTTAATTTCTTTACAGCAAGCGATCCAATATGCAGACTATTTTATTTTGAAGGGATGCTCCAGCCAGACACAGGGTGTGCCATCAGTTGTTGTAGAGGTGCTGTCACAGGAAGACTTAAAATGTTTCTCAGTCAACCAGCACTTCTCATTTAGAAAAATAAGTTGCTGCAACAGTAAGGTGATACTCCTTCAAACAGTGAAAGTTCTGTTGAGTAGTAATAGAGAGGAAAAAAAAAAAAAATAGACAAAAATAATAAATTCTGGATTAGTTCCTATGTTGTTTAGCCAAGAAGTAATATTGAATAGTCAAATGAAATGGAAAGTTACTTTTAAAACCACTTCGAACTGCAAAAATAAGATCTCCTCATCACTCAATCACCTTTGAGGATATAAATTCAAATGGAAAGATTAGATGCATCTAGTTTTTGCAAATTAAATTTTGCAATAGTTGTACTGCTGCTGTTTAATTTCATGCTACTTACTACTTTCATATGGGTAGTCTCAAACAGTACTTTTCATTCTGTGGAAAGTAAAGCAGAAAAAGCTCATGAAAAGTGGATTTACCCAATGTGAACAGTTTGAATTTATTTTCTTTTCCATAGAAGTAAAGATGATTTGTAGCTCCAAGTTCCAAATTATGATCAGTTATGCAATTTATGAACAATCATTCTCATTTTCATTACCTGGCAAAAGATCACTTGAGGGGGGAAAGCAAATAATTCCAGTGTCCAGGTGTCCAGTGAGCATCAAAACAAATCTAGCCTTTGTTTTGTTTTTGCTTTAAAGGCTGCATAGGCTATACACAAAATCACTTCTGAGCTGCTTTACAAATTATAAAATATGGCTACAAAGCTGTTACATTTTAGAATAGATCCATGTGCTCTCTACTGTTTTCAGCTTGATTTCATTATACGAAACCTAAAAAAAAGACACGTTACTTTCATTTGATTTGCTTTTCTTTCCTGTTTTATTGTTTGTTTGTTTGTTTTTTGGCTAACATGTTCATTTGCTAACATACACTTTACTAACACATTAACAATTTTAGCCTGTTGACATGCAAGCTTTGAAAACTGTATAGGAGGATTCTAAGAAAGCACTGAGGTCCCTGAATAGCATCTAAACACAACTTGTGAGCTATATTTACCTCAGGGTAATAATGCTAAAAACACTCCTCAGATAGTTTGAGAATCAAGTAGGCAGTAGGTTTGCAATACGTAGCAGATTTTGATGCTCACTCATATGAACATACAGCATTATTTACAACATATTCTGCTATTTTTATTTTGCTTGCTAGTGAAATCCATCCAGAAATGTTTTAGGTATCTATAGCTAGGAACTGTCAATGGGATTTTTCCAATGGAGCTTATCAGAAGTTTCATTTAATTGTTGACAATTATGTATGCACTTAATTTATGACTATATGTAGACAACATCTGTTAGTTCAGCAACTTCATAACTATACAGTGTTGGAAGACATAAATTGCTCAGAAATACAAAGTAAAGAAATTAAAAATTTGAGCTTGAATAAAAACAGATTATGTAAGAATGCTGTTTGATTTTTTTAACCTAAAATAGAGAAATTCCCAAATTATGTAATGTCAGTGTTCCATCCATGTCAGTCTCCTTACCTCAGTAATGACCAGCGGTGAATGCCTGCTCAGTGGGTGTTGAATAAGGTTGACAGTATGATGATCTTTCTCTAGATATATTCTCTCAGCTCTTTTAAGTTAGCAAGGTAGGAATTTCCTGAGATGGATATTATATTAAAACCATAATGTTACATGGTCTCGATGGATATCTTTATCTATCTATTCTGTGGCAAAATCACTCAATTTTGATTGTGTTATAAGTATTATTCATTTGTTTGTATTAAGCCACTGTTCTTTTTTTTATTTTTAAGCTTACCGCCTCATAAATTCAATGAGTAACACTTTACTCAGTTTCATCAGCCCTTCAAGATTTCCATATACCTTGGACAGACATTCCTTCCTTCTTCTCCTTCAGGCTAAAAAGCTCCAGCTCCATTCTATTTTGCCTGGTTTTGATTAGAAAGCATGCTGTATGTACAGTCTTCTTATGGCACACTCTGTGTCCTTTCCACTTCCTTATAGTTTTTGAGGAGTGGCTAGATATCATTTGAGACAGTATGGGCAGCTACACATTCATACAGTAGCATATTGTGGTTTTGTTTAGTCCTCGTGTCCTTTCTCAGTACTTCCTCTAAGCTTGCTTTTTTGCTACTTGACAGTGACCATCAGTGTTTCAACAGAAAGACAGGCAATGTCTACATCATGCTTTTCCTGAATGGAAAATTCTCACATCCGTGTATTTTTGTATGTAAGTATTTTGAGAGTAGGGGAAGAAAAGGGACAAATTGTCTCATTTTGTTTTGTTTGTCCACACATTTCATCTGCATTTACTGATACTGAATTTCATTTACCTTTTTTTATTATTTTTTTATTTTTTTTTTTACTTCAAGTTTTTTTGTTTGAGATTGTTCTCTAAGTGTTAGGAATCAGTTTTACCTTTGACTATTCTGACTAATTTTGCATCACTGAAGTCTTTGTCATATATTTGTTCATGTATCCATTTCCTTGTGAGCATGCTTTAAGCTTTTTTTGTTTCCATTCAGTCCCAGAGCAGCCCACCTTCTGAGGCTGCTTTTCTTTCTACTACTTGCCATTTATATATATATATATTTTTTTTTTTTTTTCTGGAAATTATTTCTGTCTTCCTCTGTCTAATTTTTATTACATATTTTATTTAATATACACAATATTTCATTAGTTTAAAGATGCTATTTTTTTTTTCCAGGCTGTATATTTGATGCTATTCTTAACACTGTGATAGGACTTACAAGAAATTTCATTTTGTACCTGTTAAATGACATTCTTTTATCTCACAACACTTAACTTGCAATTATTTGACTGAATTATTTTGTGCATAGCAATAAGAAGATTTAGTTCATATTTCAAATTTCAGCGAAACTATTCAGAAACTAAATGCTTTTAATAATTACCACTGTGTTTAAAAGAGAGACCAGTGTAGTCAATAGTCAACAATTTTACTTAAACAAGGAGCTCTTTCATACAAGATATATTAAAACACCACGGTTTTATAACTTGTTTTCTGTATAATTGCTTTCTTGTTGTTTTCCAGAAAGGTAGGAAAATCATGATCTGGGATTTTTTGTTTCTCTACTACTTTTAAGCACATTATATTTTATGCAAGTTTTATATAATTCTATAGCGGAAGGAAAGAAAACATACTCTGTGTTTTCAAAGCATTCTTTTAGGTTATATCTTCTTATACTTCCATTTACATTAAGATTTTGCAAATCACCTTATTGTGTCAAGAATAAATTTGTTGCTAGAACCTCTTTCCACTTTTACTTATTTTGCTCTTCAGCTATTTTGCATATTTATTAGCTTCTTATCAGAGATACTTTGAATATAATTTCAAAAAGGAAAATATTTATTTTCCTACTTTTTTATCATGATAGATGTAAAGAAACACATTTTCTGCATGGTGTACAGGGAGTTAGGCATGCAATTTCCATTAATAATGAATCATGCAGAAAATTTACCCTTGAGAGGTACATGTATAGGCATCACAAACATTAATCATTAGTTGTCCAGTATCCCTGAATTACTTTCTTATCCAAAAATTATAAGATACAAGAATTTCATTTCACATTTAAATGGCTGGAACTTATACAATTCATCGGAAATAAAGAAAAGATGTACAAGATCAGGAATGCTATCTCCTGTATGACATTTGCAATAGAGTTTAGTGGACAAACAGATCCTACCACTCCTGTTACATATTCAGGATTAAAGCAATTGTTTTTAGTTGAATAAAGGTCTTGTTATTTATCAAGGAGTCTGTAAAACTGAGATCTGTCACTTAGATAAACTAGTCCTCTCAGAAATTTGCTAGAATGACACCACTTAGCATGCCTGAGCACAGGAATGCTTGCTTTTTTTTTTAGCTACTAATCCATCCTTCTATGTAATTAGTCAACATCTGTAAGTACCTTCCTGTGTATTTTCCTGCATAGGAATTTATTACTTCAATAGGATGCACAGCAATGATATCAAGACTACATGATAAAATTTGAAGAATTACGGCCCTTGGTTTTCAGTAGACTGCCAAAGTCCATGTGAAAAGCCTGTGACCTTTGTAATTAATAAGCTGGCTGGAAAATGCTCTTTTTTTCCCAGCAACTCACATTTGTAGATGTCCCTTTACTGGGCTCGAGTTAAAAGAAAATGTACAAAATTCTTTTTCTTTCTTAAGTGAAACATTCTCAAAACAGTTTGAAGACCTAATTCCATCAAGTAGTATGTATTATTACTATTTTTTAAAGTCTGCAGACTGCTTGAAGCAAAGCTAGTGTTTACAATGTCTGATGAAAAGGTAGCTAGAACAATCTGAAATTAGTTTATAATGCCATGCTTACTCTTTTAGTCTTGTTCTCTTTCCATATGTTAAAGAGAGATGAATGTGAATAACCTTTTCTTTCAACTGTATTAAAAAGTGAGCTTGCATTGCATTCTGAGTAGGCTTGCATTGCATTCTGAGTAGACTTGCATTAAGCTTCCGTTCTGGCAGTCATGAAACCTGACAATTATTGAAAAAGCATTGATATAGCTTGCCTTAATTACAAAATAAGTGTGAAGTTTCAGTTTTATAACTTTCTGTGATGGCACAACATGATATCCTACTCATGAACTCTGTATTCTGTATTACTTCAATTGACTGATCCACTGAAGCAGAATGAAGTCATGGCTTTTTTTTCTTTTTTTTTTCTATAACCAGAAGTTATAGACAATACTCAGGTTTTGTTTTTGTTTTTTTGTTGTTTTTTTTTTGTTTTGTTTTTTTTTGTTTGTTTGTTTGTTTTGAGTGTATATCATTCTTAAAATGTTTTTGTTTTCTGTCTGACTGATTTTATTGAGACTACTTGAATGAGCTAGTGTAACTGTACAAAGTTGCTTAGAGAAAACTCACTTTCTGGCTAACTACTTTCCTCAGACCACAAGAGCAAGCATATATTTGGGGTTAGTAATGCTACATAAGCTACTAAATCCTGAATTGGCTGTCAAGGATAACCACATAGCATCATTCTCATTTGCTCTGAAATTTATTTTGCTAAAATAGTACAGTAATATTCTTTCTGTGATAGTAGGCTAGTTTCAATACCATGCTACCTATTTCAGTGAATTACAGAATACTACCACACATGTTCCAGTAGTGAATAGATGGAAAAAATAAAAAAGACAGACAAATAGCATTTTGCAGTTTAACTGCATGAAGTCTTATCACATTTTTAACAAATGATTTTCATTGTGTTACTGTGCTTTACTAAAAAGCTGGTGTATACCCTCAGCACAGCTAAATTCCAGTATTGCATGAAATACAATTGTGTGTTCACTATGTGGGTGTTGATATATATATATATATACCTGCTTGGAAGATGCGTCATATGACAAATCAGCATCAACAATTATTTTTATAACATCATAAGTCACGGTATTAAATACTAGTGCAGCTTGTTGAGATACTAAGAAGACTCCCAGCATCCATTCATAGATTTAACAGCAGATAGTGAACAACAGGGGCAGCTGTGCTTGTGTTAGTGCTCTCACAGAGGTTACAAGTGTTTAAAGCTTCCCATAGGCAGGAGCTTTAACTTCTGTTATGATTTCAAAAAAGGAAATATAGGCAAAAGTAGACAAAAAGGCTACCTGTCTTCCTGTAAAAACAAGGAGAATATCTCATTCTGTTATACTGTACTTAGGATTGAGCAAACAAGACTATGAAACACTATGGGAAACATGGAAAACATAAGAAAAATGAATGTTATGGATATGGAATTTACTAAGTTGCATTGAATTCCTACCACATATTTTTTAGTTTGTAATAAATGTGTTTTTATATATTATTTTTAAATATGTGTTTGAATCAGTAGAATAATTATCTACTCATCAGTGTGCTTCTGTATGGGGAACCTTAGGAAATGTGTAGGGGACTTACAATGTCTAACCATTGGATTTAAGAGAGGGATTAAAACTTAGAATATCACAGCAGCCTGAAGCCCTCTATGAGAAATTCTAGTGGAAACATCCCAAAATCTTCAGCCATCCTAAATGTGGGAGTCTGATTGTACGTATTTCCTGAGCATGCAGTTCCAACCTCCTGTGTTCATTGCTGCCTACCTCTAAGGATAATAGGAAGAAAGCAGTAATTCCTTTTTTCCTAACAAGCATGACCATGAATAAAATAGAGAATACTATTCTTAAAATAGCCTTTCCAACAAACTTAAAGGTTTTACATGACTTCTGCTTGAATGTTACTTTATTCTTTTATTCACTTTCCTTTCACTGTTTACTACAAAACCAGTAGTCTAAAACGTACTCTGAACACAAACTTTTGACTTCTAGGTGCTTCCTCCCTCAAGCTTTTTTTTTTACAGCAGGTTAGTCCTGGCAATGTTTTCTACAAAGCTGGCAGCTCTGTTGAGAAGCAGCATAAGGGAAAGTTACATAGTCTGTAAACAGCTATACACATTTTTCAGTAGAACCAAAAATGCATTGTTGTTGTCATGCAGAGAAATCACGTCTCTGCTTTCTTTTAAAGGTATAACTGAGGTTAAGCCTTGGGAAGACAGTAATGGTTTTCCATTGTTTCCTTTAAAACTGAAATTAGATTTCCTGTATTATATTCTGTTTCAAAAATTGGAGAGTGAGCTGAGGAGGTAAAAAAAAGTAATGTCATGGTCAGGGAGAGCTGGCAGAAAAATAAAGTCAAAGAGGGATTACGTGGGAGTTCAAACGCACTGTAGGAACATCAGGAGAAAAACTGAAGAAGGGGGATCATAAGTAGTGTTCTTGCTGCTCACATTGCCTTCATGTCTGTTCTCCTTTTGTATTTTCTTTGCAGACTTTCCTGCCTGGTTTCTAAAACACAGGTTATCACGACCACTTCCTTATACGTTCTCTTAATTTAAATTCATTGAGTTTGACTGAAAGCAGTGCCTGCAGAGCTACAGAAAAAGTCCAGTCCCAAACTTACTGCTAAACTTTGTATACTTAAAGAATCAAGACTAAAATCTTTATTAAGACTGACTTGAATTTGGAAACTGAGTCTGAAGTGACCTAATTTGTATGAACAATGCCTTGTAAAATTAGATAGGGAACAAATGCAATTACAGGACAAAGTATTTTTCAGATTCCTGGACCACTTAAATAAAAAATGCCATGAGACAATTTGAAGTCCAGTGAAGTCAACAATAGAAAAAAGATTAGAAGAATCAACCTTAAACAGATGCATATGTATAACATATGTTAAAATCCTATAATACTAAGCTCACATTAGGCAGAAAACTAATTTTAGAACAGTTAGTTTTTTCCTACTTTTTTTTTTTTTAATTTAAAATATTTCTGTAACACAGAATTTTTTTCTGCACAGCTAACTAAGGACTAGCATATTATACTGTATTGCAGCTTCTTAAGCACACAAAGAAGGTGCTGTCTCTGTGTGAGAATAGTTGGTAAGGATTCGTATGAGGGGATAAGGCAGGAACAGTGAGAAATAATGTATTAATCTATAGCTGAAAATCATGTTTGATTATTATTATTATTATCTGATAATTCAATTGTCCTAAATAAGAATTCTCACCTTTTGTCAACTCAGTATTCCTGAGAGAGTAAATAAGAAGCACAGCTCCAAATAGAGAATAATGAAAAGAAAGAATTCATCATTCTAAACTGTCTGGGAAACAGCAAAAATAAATCAGGCAAACCAAACATTGTGGTAACTGTTTTATGGCGTTATGTTTCTTAGCAGCTATTATTAATTGAATGACAATTCCTATTTACAGTAGGATACCTAGGCAATTTGGATTCAAAATGAGAGATGTTTGTGATAAAAGACTTCAAGATATACTGCTGAGAAGTAGCTTTTAATTTAAGGAATAACTTATTGCAGAAATATAGGGTTTTTTTTTCTGCTTCTATTTCTTCTTTGTTTATTATACTGGAAGATTTTTTCTCCCTCAGTTTAGAGTTATTAAAAACTAGTGAATGGATCTTATCTTCAGCTTGGGATTTTAACTGCCAGGGTAGCTGAAATCCCAAGACACGCTGACATCCTGATCAGAGCTGAAGTGCCTCCATGGGGGTCTTTGCTCAAAGGTTTGCAATTACTAATGCATATTCTGGTGAACAAATATACCTGTGGTGACATTTATAAGCAGAATCTGTATGGTATAAAAAGTATCCAACTAAGTTAATAGTATAACTGACAGAACTTGAGCAGTAGTTTTAATCGTATGTGTCTTTGAATTCATTATGCTTAAGTCTTGAAAGATTTGCCATTCTGTAACATTGTTTGAAGTATAATTCTAGGTATTATTTGAGATGTTTCTTTTTTACATTGCATATATCCTGGCTGCACATGCTTTAGGCATGCTATACAGTCTACTGGTAGGGTCCGTGTGCATTCATAGACCATTACCTTCAACTTTCAGCATAATATACAGATAACGTAATCCTTCTTTTGCTGCACGATCATCATATTCCAGAGAATCATCTATAGAGGAAAAGAATAAAACATTAAGTATGATTTGTACTAAGCCTACTATTAATCCACTTATTTTCTTTCACAGTCTTGAAAAATAGCCATGCCTCTGCAATCACTTTTACTTCTTAGAGATTTTTGTTTCTTTTGGATTTAGACTGTCATTCATTCTGCTGTTCAGCCACAACAACAGCAGTTCTTGCTGAATTGGTTGTTTTGGTGCTATCCTTCTCTGCACAAAGATTTTTTTGCTCTCTGATTTCCTCTAGATTCCATGGTACTCCAAGAGGTTTCCATTTTCTGTGAAAGTTCTCCAATCTAGACTTTTCAAACATGTGAGATTGCTCTGTCTCTCCTAGTTTTACACATAAATAAATTAATAAACAAATAAACAAAATGGAGGAGGTAAAAAATTTTTCTGTGATAAGGTCATTTTTAATCACAATTCACTGCTAAGCACTGACATATCAACAGAAAAGGCCATCAACAGCATGACATCTTGTCTAAGTACAAATTTATCAGTAAAATTATCAGTAAAATAAATTCAAATTTTGAGCTAGTGACTGGAATACCAAAACTCAAGCAGTTGATAATGAGTGGATGTACTCTGGATACAGAGCACCACGCAGTTTAACACAGGTGGAGAAATACACTAAGATTTAACTGACAATGAAATTGGCTTCACTCTCTGCTGCAGCAGACAAGTGATAACTTAGAACTGACAAAAGCTGGAATTATAACTGGAGATGTGTGTTAATGATTTAATAAGAGCATGCTTAAGAAGTCATAAACACTTGTTAGAAGATGAAAGGTCACAAGAAATGCATAAATTTACAAATTTTGTTAAATAAAAAATCAGGAAGGAACATCATAAAACTTAAAGGAGATTTACTTGTTTTGATTTGATCATTAAAAAATCTGAAAAGACCAAACGTTTGTATTTTTAATCCAAATATTGTTTCCACTATATTATATAGCTAAATATGTGAGAAATTCAACAGAAGGAGAGACAACTGTCTAAATGTATTAAAAGAAAATGTTATTTTTTATATGGAAAGAAAATAGAATAATCCCTGAATTGCTTCTGTATGCTATCACAGGAATACAGGACTCAAAATGACTTCAAGATATTATCTTAGTCTATTAGGTCAAAAAAATTAACTGTATTAAAACCCTACCTATGCTTTTTTCCAAGTTATGAGTTCCAGTATTTCAACATTTATAGTTAGAAATTATTCCTCCCAATTTCAGCATACATCTTTTCAGCAACCGAAAATTATTTCTTCTTTATCTTACCCAGTTTTCTGGGATGTGTCTGATGATTACAATCCTGGAAATAGTAGCATTTCTTTATTTAAATTCAAATCCCCCTCTAAACAAACATTGTTTTTTTTCGGTCTTTAATCATAGGTATGTATTTGTAAAACTACCAGCAGTTATGGATATGCTCAGTATCGAAAGCATATGCTATAATCAGCATTGTTGGGGTTGGAAGGGACCTCAGGAGATCATCCAGTCCACCCACACAGCAGTAATCCCCATAACCTCTGAAATGGCTTTAAATCTATTGCACAACAACTAAAATCAATTTTTGTAGTTACTGTGATAAACATTGGAAATGAATGTTTTAATTGAAGTGATTTTGCAAATTAAAAAAATCTTTAAGAATCATATTAATCTTTTTTTCTTTTTTTTTCTTTTTTTCTTTTTTTCTTTTTTTCTTTTTTTCTTTTTTGAAATTTAGGAAGTGCTAGGGTTAAATTTGAAATATGCTTGAGATGAAAACTCTGAAAAGTTGTTTATGTAACTTATAATTATTGACAAACCACTGCATAAATTACATAACATCTGAATTCCAAAAGCTGCTAATTTTCTGTCTTTTGCAATATTTTGAGCTTATAGGAATTTGGCAAACAAGATTGGAACAACCTTTTGTCCATGAGGATCCTACCAAAACTAACCTGTTTGGAAGCTATTACTATAAATGTGAATAATTCTGCATTCAGTGCTTGCATTTCAATTTCAATTTATTCAGTTTCAAGAATACAAGCTAATGGTAACAAATAGTAGGGAAGACATGGTTGGAGAGAGAATGAGGTTCACCAAACCACCAGATAAATGAACTACTGAAGTTCTAGATATTTTTTATTAATTGAATATTGATGCTGTGTCCAGTGTCATCTTCTGATAAAAATTATGTCACTGGGCATTCTTACTCTTTCCTAGAGTACTTGATAATTGTGGATTTACTGGAAGATCTATGGATCACTTCTCCTTTGATCTGACCTCATATCTGCTGCTTCTTTCCTAAAATGTTTCTGGAGTATGTGATTATCTCTTGATTTTTATGAGTGTAGATGCAGCTGTACGTTGAAAATGCAACATATTTCAGGCAGTGCTGTGTTGTTCTTTCTTTTTTTCTTTGTTTTGTTTGTTTGTTTTATTGTTTTATTGTTGATGTGGATTTATACTGTGGAATTTTGTCAGCTATGATATTCACTCTGTGCAGTCCTTCTCTTACCTCATGTCCTTCTTTCTGGAAAAGTAAAAAAATTCCCCTTCTTCTGGAGATCAGATGCAAAGTATGTTTACAATAAGCAGCTCTCACCAACTGACATGCACCAAGTTTTTAGCTTGATTCTCTGACCCAATTGCCTTTGTCAGCACATCACTTGGTCAGCATCTACCATGAATATAGTAACCTTAGTGTCCACTCATCCAGCCTTTAGTGGCTGGAGTATTCCTACAGTATTATCTTAGTAAGATATTTGAGCATATAGCTGGTTATTTGCTTTTCTTTATTTTGCTTCCTACATATATATATATATAGATGATTGACTTGGAGCCATTCAGCTTTTCACTCTTCTGATTTGTAGTGGGCATATGAAACACTTCTTTGGTTCTGGTTAGGAGGAGGTGGCTGCTATTTGATTCACAGTGGTCTGTAAGGCATCCTATGCGCTCATCACACCTGCATGTCTGTTCGGTAGAGCTCATGACTGCATCCCTTTACCAGAAAAACTACAATTTGTCCACTTCTGTAACTTTTTGATACTTGGGTCCAAAGTGGGATTTGCAAGTGGCACAGTTTCACAGAGCACCAGGCTTCTTATATCTTTAGTGATAGAATTAGTACTATGCATTTCTTCACCACAATCTGTGGCTTCTGTGCATTTAATGGCCAGCCTCACTGACCCTTGGACTAGCCAAAGCTTTTCCCAAGTTTCATCTGTATTCCCTTAATGGACAACTACTGAATTGTACATTTGTGTCTATTTAGAATATCTGAAGCAGTTTTATGGTGAATTTTATGTCATGTACTGAATCCTTCTTTTTTCTCTCGTATTTTTGATAGAAATAATTCTACAAATTGATTACTTTGCACCTTTTCCCAGAAATGGGTCATACTCACACTGCTGCATCACTGAGTATACAGTCAGCAGCTGTTTGCATGGTGTAGCTTGAGTTTTAGATGCATGCAATGCGATCCAGTTGATGAGAACTTCACTGCACAATGGATCATACCTGCTCCTTGGGACAATAATGTCTGTTCTCAGTGCTGCCCATCCTTTCAGCTGTGCCTCTACCGTGGCCCTTCTACTTAACAGCTGCATGGAAGATATCAGCCTTCACAGTTGTCTGTCTGCTGGGAGTGGATTACATTTCTTGCCAAATTTTGTTTCCCAGTATTTATTTATTTTTCCTGCAGTGTTTGCTTATTCATTATTTTTTGCACTAGCATTTTATTTCCAAGTAGGAACATGCATTTCTTCAGTTCTATAGATGCTCGTTGTTTAATCACTTGTTAATGATCTCTTTTTAATCAATGATAATTGAGCAGGTCATAACATGCCTTTAGATATTAATCATTAATATTCTTGAATATTTATTCTTTTAATATTACCTACTAAATAATATACAGCCTTTACTATGAACTAATATAATTGTACACTGTTTCACCTGCATCTTTTTAACCAAGTAGTGTCAGTTTTTTTTTATGAGAAGCACTGGTATATTTGCAGTGATACCACTTTTCTTCTTTTTTTTTCTTTTTTTTCTTTTCTTTTCTTTTCTTTTCTTTTCTTTTCTTTTCTTTTCTTTTCTTTTCTTTTCTTTTCTTTTCTTTTCTTTTCTTTTCTTTTCTTTTCTTTTCTTTTCTTTTCTTTTCTTTTCTTTTCTTTTCTTTTCTTTTCTTTTCTTTTCTTTTCTTTTCTTTTCTTTTCTTTTCTTTTCCTTTTCTCTTCTCTTCTCTTCTCTTCTCTTCTCTTCTCTTCTCTTCTCTTCTCTTCTCTTCTCTTCTCTTCTCTTCTCTTCTCTTCTCTTCTCTTCTCTTCTCTTCTCTTCTCTTCTCTTCTCTTCTCTCCTCTCCTCTCCTCTCCTCTCCTCTCCTCTCCTCTCCTCTCCTCTCCTCTCCTCTCCTCTCCTCTCCTCTCCTCTCCTCTCCTCTCCTCTCCTCTCCTCTCCTCTCCTCTCCTCTCCTCTCCTCTCCTCTCCTCTCCTCTCCTCTCCTCTCCTCTCCTCTCCTCTCCTCTCCTCTCCTCTCCTCTCCTCTCCTCTCCTCTCCTCTCCTCTCCTCTCCTCTCCTCTCCTCTCCTCTCCTCTCCTCTCCTCTCCTCTCCTCTCCTCTCCTCTCCTCTCCTCTCCTCTCCTCTCCTCTCCTCTCCTCTCCTCTCCTCTCCTCTCCTCTCCTTTTTTTCTTTTCTTCCTTTCCCCTTCCTTCCCTGTTCTGCTTAACAAATTACATCTGTGCTGATTACTCACAGCTCAGCCCTGTCTGTACAGTTTTCTAAGGCACCCCTCTTTTCAAAATCCGTGGAAGATGAGCTAAGAAGCAGATGCTTGACTTTTGACAGCGCATTGCTAGCAGTTCAGCTGTGAACTTCTTTCAAAACAAATACACTTTCATTATTTATTTGTTTATTTATTTTCTTTACATTAGAAAGTACTTCTGCCCTGCAGTCAGTTTTAACTTTCTGTCTGTTCAGTAATTTATACATACCCTAAAAATTAATAATTACTAAGTGCCATTGTTTTCTCTTTCCTATCCTACTATTGCCTTTTAAGACCTCTCTTACCTATATCCGTGTATGTTACAATGTTTCTTTTAAATTGTATGACCTTCATGTTACAACATCAGGCCTCAACGATTCAAAATCACTTCTTATATTTAAAACGATAGACTCGATACTGCTGTACATCTTCTTGGAACTGTTGAAGCTCTTGGCACACAGCTAGGCCTAGTGAGGATATGCTGACATGTCTGCTTTAGGGAAAACATTCATTCTTCCAACACTTTGTCAAATTCTCTAGCTATCATGCTATAGATAGAACAATTTAATTTCTTCCTGTGGCTTTTTTGTCTCTTGCTGCTCCTTGAAGCTTGTACTCCTGTTGACAGAACTTCTGCAACACCTTGTTTCCCTTCCTGTAACTTTCTCCTCTTCTTTACATCCCTACTGACTGACACTCAAGGAGAAGATGGTGCATAGGTTTTGCACTGAATCCCCTACATTTTTTTGTCTGTTGAGCTTGGGTGATTTATATCTGATGCTGTTCTCTTTCTACTCCTGCTGTCATCTTCTGCCTTAATAGCATGGTTTTGACGATGGATGCTATTATTAATCTCGTATGCTTGCATAGTATGGAAGCATTATCATCTCTGTGAAGAAAAGAAACAGAGTGAGTCAAGCATATGGGTTTCAGAGGCAGAGGCCTGTGAGTCACAGTTCTTTATTCTTCTGTCTTTAAGTTCTCAGTCCCCCTCCCCCCCCACACGATGTAAACTATATTATGAAATTTCTCTGCTGCTTTTCCAATTGATTTCTGCAATATGAAACTATTCTTTGAATAGTTCAAGCAGTTGCTTCCAAGATCCTTTTTGTTAAAAAACAAACTTGAAATCTTAATCCATGCTATTTACTGTTATTTAGAGATAATAGCCCTAAATAATTTATCATCAGCTGTCCCGTGGCCAGCTTCTCACGTGGCTTCTCATTTTGACAGCTAAATTCCTTCAGAATGAGTTTGCTTGGTTGGATTACATATATTATTTCCGAAACTATGTCAATATAGTATATATTTTACATTAAATCTGGGGGGAAAATGAGCGTTGTTCCTGGACAAAAACAAAAACACATAACTTTGTATTACTATTAGCATAATTCCCATGATATAAGTAGATTTTCTCTTGTGCCTATCTAGTTCTAGTTCTGTATTACTAGTATCCTATATAAAAATGCTGTAAGTGACAATGTCCATTAAAAAACATATTAGCAGGAATTTCTTTACCAGTTATGAAGTTTTCTCAGATCCAATGCAAATGAAAATGTGTCTCAATTTTCAATGTTAAGCCTACAATAATAAAGCTTAAATAAACTATAACCAGTGGAACAAAAATAAAAGAAAACCCATAGCTGTTTGGAAGTTATTTGAGAAAAAAAAGGGTAGTATTTCTAGCTGATATAGAATCAGAGATTTGAGGTCATAAGCATTTCTAAGATACAATATATTTTCACATGAAAAAACATGACATTTATTTTAGTTAATTTGAAGATCTGAATATTTTGGTGCAAATTCTTTGGAAGACAGTCATAAGTGTAAGAATAGTTCCCTGGTGAGAAACTACACTTATCTTTGATGTATGCAAGTGTAAATCTGTGAGAAGATGGCTAAAGTGCTGGTATGCTAGGGCAGGCCAAACAACTGAGCACAATTGTTTACAGAAGCAATGTAGAAAGAGTAGAGTAGCTAAGATGTGGAGGATAGGGGTGGTAGGGAAAAACAAAGGAAGTAACAAAAGGTTTAGAATTACTGATGGAAGATAACAGCTCTGCATTTTTAGGTAAAGTGGTAGAACTAGCACTTTAAATTATGGAACAATATTTTGCAAATCCAATATTTCTCATTTTCCAGTCCTACACTTGTGGAAGAGTAACTGTACAGGTTACAGGTTGATCAGTACAGATTAGGGGCTGACCTGCTGGAGAGGAGCTCTACAGAGAGGAACCTGGGTGTTCTGGTCAATGACAGGTTGTCCATGAGTCAGCAGTGTGCCCTTGTGACAAAGAAGACCAATGGTATCCTGGGGTGCATTAACAAGAACGTGGGTAGGGCCAGGCTCTTTTCAGCAGTACTCAATAACAGAATGAGAGGCAACTATATAAATTGGAAAGTGGGAAGTTTCATCTGAACATAAACCTCTTTACTGTGAGAATGACAGAACTCTGAAATGGGCTGTCCAAAGAGGTTGCAGAGATATTCTCAACCTGCCTGGACACTTTCCTGTGTAACCTACTGCAGGGGTATGCTTTAGTGGGAGGCTGGACTAGATGATTTCCAGAGGTCCCTTCCAACTCCCATTAATTTATGGTTCTGTGTGATTCTGTAATCTTTAAGATCCCTTCCAACTCAAGCCATTTTATTACTATATGATCCTAGATCCATATAGACATGGTAGACAAGACAAAATAGGAGTTAGAGGGGCAAGGAGAAGGTTATCCAGCAGACAAACTACCTTCAAGGTGGTAGTCAGTCTGAAAATAGGTATAGAGAGGAGGATTTTGGATTTCCCAACACCACCATTTGTATTTTGTCCCTATTTCTGGTTCCCAAACAGTGCCTTTTTTTCACTGCAGCTCTATCTTGTGTTGTATGTATAGTTATATTGCATCTTATGATATATCTGATTGTTTCCTTAGTACTGGGATTGGTTGCTTTCCTACCTGGAGAATGTCGTCCCTAAAATTTTCTGAGCTCCTCTGCCCTTCACAGCTATCTTCCATAAGATCCCACTCTAGCAATTTTGATAGTAACATATCAGCTACAACTAGCTGACTGGTTTCCCTGTTTTACACTTTGGCTTGTGTGTAATTTCTTATTTGTTTACTTTTTATCTTTTTTTGTGTGTGTGTTTTGTTTCAGAGTAAAAAAATACAAGAGTATTTAACCACAAAACAACACACAACTCTTTACTTGCTGAAAGGGAAGCAACAGTTATTCTTACCAGCAACCAAAATTGTCTAAGGTATTTTATTATCTTATTTTTAAACCCCTTGAAAAGAGTTTTGTTAATACAAGGTTCCATGGTGTTATATATTTATAAATGACTTATTTCCCTCTTAGTGGTTTCATTTTGCAGTGGAAACAAGACCCTGTTTTCTCAAGGAATAGCACACATGCCTACATCCAGCTTGTCTGTACATAATTTCTAGCACCAGAAACCTGAAGCTTAGTGCTTCTGTGTTAATAAAACTATAGAACAGAAACCAGAGAATAAAAACTATCCATAGTCCAACACCATTGTTGTTTGTTTTATTTTCCTGAAATCAACTTTGCCAATATAACTAATGACTTGACAAAATAAGGGAATTCCATGGGCCTGCTCATCATTATTATGTGTTGAACAGATGTAAGAGGTTCACAGTGGTCTCAGTTTGCTATGGTTTATTTCTAGATAGGTTGACTAAAAAGTGTTTTTTTTTGTTGTTGTTGTTTGGTTTTTTATTTGTTTTAATTTTTTTTTTAAACTGTGTAGCTGTACCCAAGAAACAACAGATTGTTCCTGGACCTGATGGATACCCATGGGAATGGGACAGGTGAAAAGGAATCTGTTACCACTCCTGTGCATGACACCACTTCAGGCTCTTCTTTTCTCTTGTTACCCTTTGATGTTATAGACAGTTTGATATATAGCGAAGAAGAGTTTCCTAAAATACCAGGGTATGACAGAGTAAGTACATCACCATAAGAACAATGGGACTCTTGTAGAAATCAGGAAAACTCAGTGTGCTGTCCCACAAGCAAACCTCATTCCATATCACGGCCAGTGCAGGCCAATGCCACAGTCTGTCTCTTCTTCTAATTCTGAAGTTACTTTCTATTCTATCATCTGAGACTTATGCCTTGCATACATGTATTCTGTGCACTGCTGGACTCAGATTTAGACTCTGTGGGTGATCTTCTGCCACCACAGGTCATTATATATTTTGTAAAACACAGTAGAACTGATAAAAGGGAAAGGGCAACCAGGTGAATTGCCAGGAGCAACCCTCAGGTTTCATGAGCTTCCTGAAAACAACATAGGGATGAGAAAAGTATCTTTCTCCTTTGATGGTAGTGTCATAATGTAAGTACATCAAACTCCTAAAATTCTGTATTTTTAACATTTGTATCTTTTGTTTAAAGCCAGCTTTTAATTAGGTCAATATTATGGAGACTCTATTAAACAAAGGATATCATCCTTGCTAAAAACCTCTGTTACCTTCACCATGTAAACAACAAACTGTTTACACAAAATACTTTCACAAAGAGTAAGATACTGTGTTAAGCAAACATATAAATACTCAGATAAACTCAAAAATGCATAGAAATATTTGTTTCAACTATGCTCCTAGACAGATTTTTCAGGGCAAGGAAATCAGTTTAAATCACAGGTAAAAAATCAGATGCACAGAGGAGAATAGTTCATGTTTTGAACTTAACTCTATAATTAAATAGGTTAAATAAATGAACTGCAATAAAAAAATCAGATATTACACTACATACAGCAGGAAAGGAGAGCTCTATAACCTGAAGAATATTTCAAATGTTTATTCTTCCAGAGGAATCTTGTGTGACTTTTTAATATACTGACAGATCACAAATTTTGTTATAATTTTGCTTATCTCATCAAAAGATTATTTGTCACTTTTCCATTTTACTCTTAAGTAGCACTTGTGGGATGACTCCAATTCTATTTTTCAAGTTGTTATGTAAATGGGAAATATTTGCTCAGGTAAGCAATGCTTTTTGATTTAAATAGAAATAGCTTCCTTGGATAAATGACTGCATGGTTAGGACAATTGTTCCTCCATTTTCTCAGTCTTTTATTCTGTCAGCAAATTGTCAAATGTGCATCAGTTCTCTTGAAGATAACTACAAAAGGAAAAAATATATATTCTTCAAGGCTGCTGACACAGCTTTTATCTGGTAAGCCATTCACTGGTTCAGTGGGATTTCCAGATATATGAAAATTCTGTATCAAATGAAGTGTTTTAGGTTGAGGCCTTTAACTGAAAGGAAATAAAAAATATTCTAACTCTTTAGTAAAGTCTTAATCAGTGCGTGAATGACTTTCTTTATTTTTATCTGATCCGTGCATCTTGAATTTAAAATATTTTCAGGCCTCTCCCCTCCCTATTTTCTCAGAATTTCTAGATCATTTAAAGTCTGAAATTTAGCACAATAATGAATAATGCTTTCCAGTTTAGACATGTTATGTGACGAAATAAAACTTTTGTGAAGCAGGTTTTCTGCAAATGTGATGTAAGTCTTATGCAAGGTCCAAAAGTAAGCTTGGTGTATGAATTATCAATTCTTTATTGTGTCTTGGAAAATTATGCAATTTGTTAATTTAATTGTTTTGGGATAAACTAATACAATTTCAACCAAACAACTTATCAAGATGTAAATTTGTAGGAGCACCTTAAAAAAATTCCTGCTAGTTTTCAGAAAATTAGTTGATGTTCTAAGAGATCCTTTGTATCTTAATTGTGTTTTATACTTCCACAAATTATTTATCCCAGTATCTTCTCTGATTTGGATTTACGAAATTGAAATAGAAATCATTTACAAACATGATTTCATGTTAGCTAAAAGCCTAAAGAGAAGATTCTATCATATCACATTAAGATAGTCTAGCAAATTGGAAGAACGACTATGCAAGAAGTATTTTCCATATCAATCATTGTTTTTAGAATATATTTCATTTTGAAACATTCCCTTTCTGTTAATGTCTTAAAAAATCAGTTATTAATTAAAAGAGAAAAAAAATGTAATATTTATTTGATTCTTTTTGTTTTGTCTTGTTTTGTTTGTTTGTTTTTGCACACCACTCTATCACTGAGTGTCAGCTCTGGTCCGTAATACCCATCTATATCTCAAGTACTGTCATTTATCTATGTAAAGCTGTAAAGTTGTAATCAACTTGCACACTCAGTAGTAAAGCTAAAGTAATGAATGCCTCTGAAGATAAACTGCCCTGCAGCCTTTGGCTTCAATGAAGAGACAGTTTGGTCATATGTTTTGCCATTGTGGAAATTCATTTACAAAGACTAAGATTTAACACAGATCACAAAATAGGCATCAGGAGACTGATACAATTAGAGCTATTTTCATTTAAGTTTGAGTTAGCTTGTTTGAAATGCCATCATAGCATGGAAACAATAGAATGAGGGTTTTTGTTATTACTGTTCTTATTTGTTTTTATTTTTATTTATTTATTTATTTATTTATTTATTTTTAAATCCCTTTCCACAAGGAATGATGAATTAGCCTCCAAAGACTATTACATATGTTCCAGGCGGTTTGGATGCATGTGTGGTTGTTGATGCATGTTTATTACAGGCATAAGTTTTGATGTTTATCCTTACTATTTCATTAACCAAATTTTTCCTCATTTTGAATGTAATGTGCATAGTCATCTTTCTATTTCCCTGGCTATGGACTCTATCTTCATTTAATTCACAGAGCTTTTATAAATATAGCTTAAATTCCAAATTAAGAAAGGGGTAGTTTAACAGTGTTTGTTTATATGCAGGCAGAAATACTTTATCTGTGATTTTTTCATAATGTCTGTAAGCTCTGAAGATACTAATGCTAATTTAATCTCTGTTTTACTCCTGGATAATCTGTTCTGTGGCTGTGCACTACAGTCATGCAATGTTCAGAGGTTTTTTTTCCTTAGTGAAGGCTGTTGTGTAGTGTTAATATCACTAAAGCTTGTTATCATTTATCCTGTTCATTCAGCTGCAAGGTTCAATCCCTGTCCATCATGTTTGCTAATGCTCCAAGTCTTCACTTGCCTGAAACCATTATAACATAACTTCTTGTTTTTATTTAGTAGCATAAGCTGTTTTTAGCTTAGGAAGATGATAGCTGATGATGTGTTTATGAGCATTTGTAGCTTACCTTGTATTATGTTGTAGTGTTTAATACCTACATAACTGAAAAATAAAAGAAGTACAAGGAAAAACAAAATGAACGTAACAGAAGAAAAACAAAGATATTTCAAGCCAACTTTTCTAAGAGCTTTCCCATTCTAGAAAGTGAAGTAAAAGTGGGCTTGTTTATGATTTGTCTTGATCATCTCGGCAATGAGATGGAGAATAAGAAACTTCCTTACCTGACTGTGCATGGCCTACCTCAACTCAAGGGCCTACCATGCAGGAAGAAGCACGTATCATTTATTGTCATTCTTTCTCCCATCTACATGAAGACAGACAAGTCAATTCCCTTTTCCCCCTGAAACTTATTGATTAGAACATCTGAGTTGGCATGGAAGAGAGAGGTTAATAAGCATTAATATTTAAAATGGTGTGGACTGGAAACAATCTTTTTAAGCCACTGTGGATGCCTGTGTGAAGTCTTTCCAGAGCCTCCTTTGAATCCTCTGTGCCATGGATTCCTGATAGATGATTCTAAAAATAATTGTCTATTCTACAACCAGAACAAGGAGTTAGTGCAGGGTACCAATTACTCAAATGAGCAAAATATTTAATTGCGCCCATGAAGTAGTCTCATTTGCTAAGAAAGCTATCAAGTCAGCAAGAAAAGCAGTTGCATCATCACTGCACCTGTTCAATATACACTGGTCTACAAAAAACACTTCTAGAATAGGATACTGCATAGCAGAAATAAGAAAGGTGCACAGCTTACAGTGCTGATTTTTCAAAAGCAGCAGGCTGATTAGAGCTTGCAGGTGATGCAGACATGCACACAACTGCACCTGTGTATGCAAATCTGGTATCTATTTATGAAATCATTCCATATGTACACGCAGTTTATGTAAGAAACAAGTCAATTTTGAAGTCTTGAGGTGTCTTCTAATATTCTTTAAAACTGAGCATTTAGTTATCATTCTTTCCTAAAATCAGTAGTGCGGTGAGAGCATCACTGCTATTAGACTTTGACTTCCAAAACAAGGGTAGAAAGGGTTGAGAAGATGAGCTTTGTAAACTCAAAGCATAAATAGGAAAAATAAATTACTCTTGCATTTCTGAAATGGAAATTACGAGTGATTCTTTTTGCTGTATGTCATCCAAACATATTCAGTGGTATGCCTTGATATGTAACAAAATTTCATATACCTTTGTTGTCATGATGTTTCATGTTATCCAGATTATTTTCTGCCATATTTCATATTTAATTTCAGTGGTAGTGACAGATGATTTGACTCCCTTTCCTTTTCATAAGAATACATTTTTAAAGCACTAAGAGTGTTATGCTTGACTAAATGGGCAGGAGTTTTGTTGTGCTATCATCATGATGAACCAAATGGTAAGAAATGGTTACCACTAGGGATTGAAAGGCTGGCCTCTCTTATTTCTTGGAGTTCTTAGATTGAATTTAACAGAAGATTTAAAATAGGCTTTAGGTAAGAACTCTTCATTGTTAGCATCTTAATATTTGTTTAAGGGATTAGGCTGTGCCTTTTAAGTTCACTGTTAACCTACTTAGAGCCTTTTATGCCCTTTTGCTTTTGCCTTTTTTCTATCTGAAAAGTCCAGTGATGAAAACCAGAGCAAGGTAGTATTGCTATGTTAATATTTATCTTATCAGTTTATGGCATTTTTGTGTCATGATATTGATGAGAAATAAGTAGATGATAGGATTTTTGAAAAATAACCATATAAATTCAAATTATCACACCTTCTACCTATTCAAAATTTCTGTTCTAGTTATAACCAAGCTCATCTAGTTAATTCAAAAGTCGTGTAAATCTACTGCTCTGAATACTTTCTTTCACTGTGTGTTGTCAGGAGAAACAGTATTTTTTCATCATGAT
Source organism: Excalfactoria chinensis (assembly GCF_039878825.1). NCBI lineage: Eukaryota > Metazoa > Chordata > Aves > Galliformes > Phasianidae > Excalfactoria > Excalfactoria chinensis. The sequence goes on from NC_092825.1 coordinate 89,395,076, forward strand.
GGCTCTAGTGCATTGTCAGTTTGTTACAGGACATGCAAGAGAACTGCAGTGTAAATGTGACTTCTAATTTAACTGAGGAACTGAAATGTGATCAGTTACCATAGAAAATGCACCAAATATAAGCAGAATAGGTTTTCTGGACATGATACATGGGAAAGTGTCCTTTATATGACAAGCCCAATTTAATTTCAGAAAGCTTTTTGAGAAAGCATATTGCCATTAAGAGTCACTGTTTGGTCCTATTGACAATGTTTCTCTTTTTCCAAATGTAGTAAGTGTTTTCTTTCATATATACTGTACTGGCTATGCTCCCATTAATGTAGCCTATGGTGCCGTAGGTCTGTTTGCTGTTAGAGCATGTTAGAGCAACGATCATGTTGACATCGTTGCCCACCATGACCCTAAAGTCTTGTCTTAATCCTTTATTATCTTTAGAGGTGCCACGACTTGGGGTAAATTCAGTCCAAAAGAGTTAAAAACAAAACAAAGCAAAACCAACTGATTGACCAAAAAATAAAAGAAATAATAATAATAATAATAAAAGCACAAATCTGTTCTATGAGGAGCAACTTGTACAAAAGAAACAGAGATCAGTATTTTTCCTGTACATCCAGTGAGCTTTATGTCTGATGCTAATTTATCTGGAGACATTTCATTATTTGACACAGAAGACAAAAGACAGCTATTATTATCCTCAGAGAATGATGATTTTTCTATTTGTTTGAAGGAAGAGTTGGATCACGTTCATGTAATCTTTGTGAATTTTGTATTCATTAGGAAATTTTATTTGTGCTATATTCTTGGATAAGAACAAACAGGTCATTTAAGAGCAAAATCTTAAGTTAAAATATAATCTGATTTTTTAGAAAGAAGAGGTCATATGAGCAGAATAGAAAATCTGTCCATTCCATGCTTAAATTACTGTTTATGGATCCAAAGTTTAAAAATTGAATAATAAATGAAATAAATGAATAATAAATGAATAATGTACTGTGGAAATTTTAATTAAAAGAGGTTCAAATAGATAGAAAAAAAAAATTACCTGCCTGTAATAAATAAAACAAGCAAGCAATCCTTAATACCAACACAGGTTTATTTTCTGGAAAACAGACTTTTTTTTTTTTTTTTTCTTTTTTTTTTTTTTTTTAATTTTATTTTATTTTCATATGGCTTTCACGTTAACATGCAATAAAAGCCCAAGTTCAGAAATCAGTTCCTTCCATGCCTCAAATCTCTCAGAACCATGACAGCACATATCTATTCCACATCACAGTGCTGAAAAAAAAATGACAACCAAAATCCTTCCCACAAGAGACAAATTGTAAATAGAACTGGAGCTTACTCTGAAACTGCTTGGAAGAGCAAAAGTGGCAGAGAAATGAGTATGAATTTGCAAGACTTCAACCTTGAGGCAGCACTCTAGAGGGGCATAAGGAGTGAAATGTAGGTGGCCAGAAAAAAAAAAAAAAATCATTATAAGAACTAGTCTGGCATTGAAAGAAGTATGGCATCTGATTTTTTTTTTATTTTTTTTTTTTCCTATGAAATGTTTGATCACTTTCTTTAATAAGACATGAAGAAAGAAAGTCTAAATAATAACCATGTAGGCTTTCTACTGAATAATGCCAGGTTTTTCTATATTCTTTCATTTTATATTCCAGTCCTAGTTCATTTTCCTGCTTCTTTATTCTTAATATTATGATAAACATTTTATGTTGCTTTCATTAACTATTTAACAGTTGTCTTGAAAAACACTTTATAGTTTCCACATGAAGAACTAAAATCGGTAAGAACTGGCTCGTCATCATCCTGGTAGGTAATTCAACAAGAAAAAAGTAATGCCACATTTGCTTTTTCTTTTTCACAGTTTCAAAACATTAAGATACACGGAACAATTCAAGAAAATACCCATGAAAAAACACTTATCTTGAGATGACCGTTGTTCTTCATAAATCAGAATTCATAGCTTAACTCTATGGTTGCTCATTTGTTTACTTTCCCCTAAAATGGAGGTCATCTGCTGATCAAATACATACCGGATACCAAGACCAACAAGAAGTACAATTTTCACAGGAAGAATTTACTTGACACGGAAGAATACACATGAGGGACCAAAAGAAAAGACATCTGTCTTTCTGTCCATCCATCCATACTCTGCTTCCCCTTCTGCCCCTCTCCTGAAGTGCTCAATCTTTTTTTTTAAGTTCTGTACTCTGTCTGAAAGGCATGATGAGATTTTAACACTTTCTGCAAATTAGATGGCAGCTTCTCAGTTGTAGTCCATGAAAAATATTGTTGCAGATTGATTGTTAACTTTTTTCCTAGTGGACAGTTATATTACACAGTAGGATTTTCTCCCCTTTTCACAAACTTGAAGTTAAAAATAAACTCTATTTTGCACAGTTACTGTATTTTCTCTTAGTATGTGTCCAATAGTTGGACTAAAGATCCATTTCACATCACCTTGATTTTTTTTCCAAGATTTCATTTTGCAACTGAATGTTTCTGAAGAATATATATATATCATGTTTTCTCTTCTTCTACACTATTCTTGTCTTTAAGTATTTTTTTTTTACCTACTCTCTTGGAGGAGAGAAAACAGGAAAACAATGTTGCGTACATGTGCATTGATCTTGCTAGCCTCATTTACGAGAAGATGAAAGTTGGCTTAATTGCAGTTTTTCTGGTTATTTGTTTAATGTAGCCTTGGTCTGTTTCAACCATTTACTTTCTAGCTAAAGGCAGATTGTGGCTTTTTCATCTGTCAGGCAGTAATCACTGTTAGGTCATTCCGTGCTATGCACTACCAATGGTCAATGTGTTGAATTTATTTCTTCATAGAAAAACTCAAATGTTACTAGGCCCTTTAGTCTGTAAGAAGGGCAAACATGAACAAATCGGTAGCAGCAGAGGCAGTGTATTCTGTCTGAGTACATTATTTATTGCAATATTTCTTGTAGCTATGATTTGGTCCAATAGAAGTTTTGAAATACAGCAAATGAATGACTCAATAACTGGAACTGTCACTTTACCATTGGTAGCTCACTATGAGTTTTAAAAGAGAGAGAAAAAAAATATTGCTATTAATATTAATATTAATATTATCATTAGTGTGGCTAATAAAATGTTATTTTATATTGTTATTTATATTTCATTTTGAAGTACTGATTTTTAAAGGGTAAGTTTTTCACTTTTTCATATTATTTTCACCTTAAACCCAAATATCACAGTCAAAATTTTTGTAAAATATTTTGAAATAGCACTAACATTTCTGTGAAATAAGCAGATGTCTCAAGTAAAACCTCCAGATCCATGTAGTCCAGGGAGGATTCTGTCATCTAGAAGTGCAAAAGAGCATTAATCAGTTTTTAGTACTTGTCTAATAATGACAGGAACTGAATTTCGGAAGTTGTTAAGAATTTACTGAATATAGATAAAAAAAGATAATATGTACTAATTTTTTTATTATTTTCTTCATATTATTTGGAACCCAGTGTGGAGAGAAGATGCTTGTTTTGAAGGAAATGTTACCAAGACACTTTAATTTGCTATACTCAGGGACTGTAAGAGGAAAGGTCTAAAAAATATGTGATCAAAAAGCAGCATTATGGTGATCTACTGGACTGTAGCTAGGCTACTTAGAATCATAGAATTATAGAATGGTTTGGCTTGGAAGTGACCTTTAAGATCACCTAGTTCCAAACCCCCTGCTATAGGCAGGGACACCCCTCTCTAGACTGGACTGTTCAAAGCTCCACCCAGCCTTGCCTTGAATGTTTCCAGGGAGAGAACATCCACAACCTCATTGGGCAACCTGTTTCAGTATCTCACCACCCTCACAGTAAAGAATTTCTTCCTAATATTTAGTCTAAATCTATCCTCTTCCAGTTTAAAATCTTTTCCTCTTGTACTGATACTACATACCCTTATAAAAAGTCCCTCCCTAGCTTTCCTGTAGGCTCCCTTCAGGTACTGGAAGGCCACAGAGCTTTCTCTTCTCCAGGCTGAAATCCCCAGATCTCTCAGCCAGTCCTTGAAGGAGAGCGGCTCCAGGCTTCTGATCATCTTTGTGGCCCTCCTCTGGACCTGCTCCAACAATTCCATATGCTTCTTGTGTTGGGGGCCCCAGAACTGGATGCTGTACTCCAGGTGGGGTCTTATGAGAGCAGAGTAAAGGTAGAATCATCTCCTTCAACCTGCTAATCACACTTTTCTTGATGCTACCCAGGACACGGTTGTCCTTCTGGGCAGCAAGCACAGATTGACGGCTCATGTTGAATCATTCATCAACCAGCACTTCCTAAATCCTTTTTCTCAGGACTGTTCTCAAGCCACTCTCTGCCCAATCTGTGTTTGGGATTGCCTTGACCCAGCTACAGGACTTTTCACATTCCAACATAACAGTATTGGAATGGCACATTATTATCTATTAAGATCTTTTCACTCTACTATCATCTGTTGTGTAGACATATGACATTTTCAGATGTTTTGGGCAATATGTTCCTTACTTTCAGAGAACATACAAAGCTGAGTGTGATACAGAAAACTGCTACATCCATTGTGCAATCATGGCACATTTAATCTTTATTCTTCCCTTGCGTCAGTTCTGTGATACAGATTGAAACATAGCATGACATCAGACATTTTGAAAATATCAGCTGTTTGTATTGCAATAAGCTAGTAATCCCTTTGTGGACAGTTAATATTTCTGCCATTATTGGTAAACTGTTTTCTTGTATAATTAATTTAATAATGCTACTGATTCTGCTGGCATAACATTGAAGTTAACTACATCACAACACCTTTTGTATGCAGTCTTCTCTTTTGTTAAAATCAAGGTCAATCTTCAATTATTACTAGTTCTAAGTGACAACAGTCTATCTGGAAGGTTTTTTTAATTATTTCTTTCTCCATAGATTTGTTTTATTGTGCATGGATCCACAGATTTTAGAATTCTTCAACAAAGTAAGACTTTCAGGATGACAAGAAACAGTGCAAGACCTGTGGTTGACATATAAAAGTCTTCACTGAGCATGCCAGTTCCTTTTGACAGGGATGGATGGCTAGAAAAACACCTGTAACTAAATGCAATGACTTGCAGTACCTTCAGATTTTTTTTTCTAATTGCGTGCACTGCCTGCAGATTCTTATCTGTGTCCTTAGGCTCAGGTATGATGACAAAGCTTTTTTGAACTTTTTTTCTCTTCCTTCCTTCCTTCCTTCCTTCCTTCCTTCCTTCCTTCCTTCCTTCCTTCCTTCCTTCCTTCCTTCCTTCCTTCCTTCCTTCCTTCCTTCCTTCCTTCCTTCCTTCCTTCCTTCCTTCCTTCCTTCCTTCCTTCCTTCCTTCCTTCCTTCCTTCCTTCCTTCCTTCCTTCCTTCCTTCCTTCCTTCCTTCCTTCCTTCCTTCCTTCCTTCCTTCCTTCCTTCCTTCCTTCCTTCCTTCCTTCCTTCCTTCCTTCCTTCCTTCCTTCCTTCCTTCCTTCCTTCCTTCCTTCCTTCCTTCCTTCCTTCCTTCCTTTTTCCTGCCAGAAACATCCCCTGTGGAATTTTCAAAGTCTGTTTCCTCTTGAAGAATTATGTGTTGAGATGTAATGAGAGGTGTGCAGGAATTGCCTTCTTCCCAGTAGGAAAAAGACATACTGCTTTTTCATTGTTTCTTAGATCTTTCTTATATTCTGTAGCACTGTCTTTTATAAGCTTTATTTTTAGGAGGATTTCTCTTTGTGATCTTCTGTGACTTGAATGTGAAACATAAGATGTCAGTTCTTAATTACTGTAGTCATTTTACTTTACATCAGAAAGAGACTGTCTTCATATTTTATTTTCTAATTAAAGGTAATGTACCAAATTTAGTCCTGCTGTGAGTAAGTACTGTATGTTGATTGGACTGGACACTTTAGGCCTGATGATGTATCAGAGTTCTTTGAACTCGACAGAAGCAAAAATTCAAAACTGTTTGTATTGTTGCTGCTGGTAAAACTGTTCATTGTCAAATATTGAAATGCTCTCATCTGTTTTCTGAGATTCTGAAGAATAAAGAAGCCTGAATTATTATTATATATATATATTTTTCTTAGAGATCTTCTTAGACACTTTTTGTAAATGCGACTGAAGGAAATTATCAGTGCAACAGATAAATCTGTTTCTGATCAGGCTTCTTAAGCACTGCGTTCTTCCTCTCTAGTGGCCCAACTCCATCCCCAAGTAGTAATCCTTTCTTTATAAAAAGAGGTATCAAATCCTTTCCAGCTGTTCTCTGTTGAGAAAAACCTGCAGTCAGTCTTCTACATCCCATAGATGATCCAAAACTTCAAATTCTAATTTCTGAAGGCTTTTGGAATCAATGAGTTACTTGGGTTATTTTGTACCTGTTTCTGCTTATTTTCTCCTCTGGCTTTATTTTTTTTCCTGGACATGTTATTTCCTGGTGATTTGTGCTTATCTTCTATCATCTCATTAAAACTGATCTCCTCAAATATTTTTTGTATTCCTTCCATAAAATGCCATTACCAGCTATAGAAAATGATTTTGGCATAGGAGCTTTAGATACTCAAATTTTCATCTGTTCAAAAGCTTAAATAATACACACATAGTGTGTTCTGAAAATACTTTAGAAGTAATTTAGAACAAAACCCTTTATGTCCTTACAATCACAGTGACTTTAAACAAAAGTATTGGAAAACTTAACTGCTATTTGATGACAGGGAGACAAACATCAATCACACAATGAAACTTGAGAAGAATAAACATCGCTTTTCAAGAAAACTATTTTGATTACTAGCTCCACTACTCAGAAAAGAGAGTTCAGACTTTTGGCACAAATAACTAGTAGTATAGTTAAGCTTATGGCCAGGTCCTTTATTCACCTGCGATAAAGAGGAGAAAAATGACACATCACAAAGATGCACAGATGTAATGCATACCAGACAGGTTTCAGGTGAAACAACATTTTCTGTACTTTCTCTGCTTCTATAAAACAATAACAATAACAAAAAACTAACAAACATTCCCAGGAATTAAAGTACAATTATATATATAATTTTTGAATCACTGCATCCTTTCCTAAGATTATGTGGAAGATTTTCTAGCCTCAACACAAAGTACATATTTAGATAAAACTAAAATCAATAAACCCACAAATCAGAATAAAGGATTTTTTTTTTTTCTTCTCTTACCTACTTTAAAAGTCCTGTAATATAAAGACAATTGGAAGGTGGGTTACTATTTCCTAAATAGTTACAAAATATAAAAAGTTTGTCTCTTTTTATACCAAAGAATCATTACAATTGCAGCAACTAAAATCATTCAGAGAATTTACGTCTTTCTTACTTGTGCCACGTATTGAAGAAATATCATTCTTATGCTGATGTTTCTTGTAATTATTCTGGTGTTAACAGCTCACTGAGATGCCTTGACACATTTCAAGATTCTTCATGTTTTAAGGAAAAATAAAGCTCCATTTGATAACTCTGTCTTGTGGTGGATACCCACTAGGCGCTGAATGCATCCTGGAAAATTAAAGAAATGAATAAGGATGTTGAAGTAGAAGTAGACAAGACCTGACATGTATGGGGGAGTCAGTGATAATTTACGAAGAAAAAAGTAATGCTTCCAACTATTAACTGTAATACTAAGGCACTTACAGAATCAGAAGACTCCTAATAAGCTGAGTTGTTCTGGTCATCACTTATCGTCGGTAAGGACCTCAATCTTCAGTACATTTTTCTACGGATCGCAGTGAACACCATGCTTTTGTAGCTAGTTGTATACATCTGTTCCACCTTCGCCTTCTTTGAAGTCAGAATTATCTAATTTCTCTGTTAATTCAAATGCCAGCTTCTTTATTTGTAAAAAAAGATTTGCTTAAGACATACTGAACATTCAGTGCTCCAGCTGAGTGTTTTTCTTTTTGACTCATTGATTTTATAGACAGTTTTCCCTTCAATGTACCTTTTATTTTCTTTTGGATGCCTGCTGTGTATTTTTCCCCACAATGCCAAAATAGTATCTGAGAAAGCTTTAAGACACACACATTATTATTATAACAGAGAAATGTCTCTCTGACATGCATGTAATTTTGAATTGCCTTGTAGTAGGATAATGCTGCATGAGGAATGGAGATCAGATCAGATACATCACATCAAACTTGCAGGTCCTACAGAGAATGCTGTAGCTCTGTCTATCTTTCAGATGAAGTAGTTAGTTAATTGAATGCAAAACTAGAATGCCAAATGAAAAATGCTTCTTCAAGGATCTGCAGATTATGAACCTGATTTTTTGGCATTAAAGGTGAGGTATCAGGAGAAACTTCACTACATAAACCCCCAGACTACACTTCCTAATTCTTCAACACTGTCATTGTTTAGGTGCTTATCTAGGGTATTCTTTGATTCAGAAATCACTGGATGAATAATTAACTTCACAAAGGTCTTAACCCCTAAAAAATTTAATGACCCTTGTTTTCACAGTATTCAGAAATAACTACTGAATCTACTCCAGTGAATCAGGGTACTAGTAAGAAAATTGAACAGAAGAATCAGTGTTACTGAATCAGATTGAAAGTGTTTTATCCATCACTCAAAGAAAGCTGTACCTCTCCCTCATTTCAGGTACTAGTACAACATGCCAGGAATAACTTGCTGAGTCTTGTGACTCAGTTTAGGGTAGGCTCATACGTGTGTTGGGGATCTACATGAGTTCAGTAAGACTGACCAATCAAGTCCTTTCAGGTTTAAAGGATAAACTTTAAAGGCAAAAAATTTAAAGATGTTTACATATTCCAAATGATTTGAAATAAAGAGTGTAAATGAAAAAAGGACAACATTCAAAGTAAATATCATGAAAATGTGTATAAGTATAGCACCATAGAGTCTAATGCTGAAGGTGATCAGAAAAAAGCAACTTCAATACTTTCAATACTTTAGTGTTTTAAGTCATAAGAAATAATAGCAGATCAGAAATTGGATACTGGGTAAAGATAACAGTAAGAGGCTAACACTTCAGAGACTGCAATTACATTTTGGCTCAGTCCGACTATAAATGAATGCTGTACAAGTGTTACAAAAAAATTGTCTCTTGATGTTTGTCTTACACACTCATTTAAATTAGCGACATCACTAAAGACTTTTGCATTAAAAACTAACAAGTTAGTGATGCTCAGCTAATGACCTGAGAGTGGGTCAATGGTTTGATATTAGCATGCTATTAAGGTGGATTGAAAAGCTCAAGTGTCTTAGAGCTTTTAAGAAAACCTGACAACACAGAAGCAGGTAATCTAAGCAAGCGTCAGGTCAGCAATGTACTGCTGCTTATGAAGTGATATAGGTACCAGTTTAGTGGCAGAAATTGTGCAAATAATCTTATGAATACATTTTTTTCAAATCTTTCACATGAAGTAGAGAAGAATAAATTTAGAAAGTGTTTCTCATGTAGTGTTTATAATACTTCAGTAGATCAATCGGTAAACTGCACAGTTTTACTATAATGTACATCATGAATTTTAAATGCTTTCATTATTATTATTATTACTATTTGCATCTGCACCTAAGATAATTTATCAGGCCCAGGAAATGACAGGGCTTTCTTTGCAAAGAATTTGTATGCTAATACACTGAGGGGTAGCAATGTAAATTTTAACTTAAATGTTAACAGGATTAGGAAAAAACATAAGTAAATGCTGCCTGAATGATATCCCACACTCAGTATCGTGGTGAGAAATGACCAGTACATGGAGATGATTTCTCTTTCTTAACGTTTAAAAATATGCTTTATGAAAGTTGAAATGGATGAAAATGATGTTATATCTTTTTAACAGATGTAACTGTCCCCCAATTTATAGCTTCAGCCAAGAGTCCCACAGAAAAGAGGCCTTGATCTAAAACAGTTTTAAAATTAATTATGAAATATAGCGAAGTGCCTTTTTTGATGCGAAGCAAAACGGTGCTTTGCCATAAAAAAACCTACAACATATTCACGACATTTCTAGGACAATGACTCCTGCTGCTGAATTTTCCATGTTTGGAGAACTTTTGTATATTTTCAGACCAAGAGAGTGTAAGAAGACAGCCTTGTACAAAGAATATAATACTTCTCAGTGGGATGGTGCCACTTTGGGTGCATACTAGAAGAACTATGACCTGTAGCATAATCTGAATCTGCAAATTTCAATGTCATTGTCACTTTAACAGGGGATAAACATATAGAGGTCTTTTTAGATGGAAAGTCTCTCTTTGTGTTTAATCGGCTTGGAGGAAGACACTTTTCCCAGAAAAGCTTATCTAACACCTGTTGAGCTCCACTGAAAAATTACTATTGATCTGAATGAGAATGAGATTAGCCCCATACTGAGAAAAATGACACGTACATTTATATAGTAGTTAATGCAGCAAAGCAATTAGTTCCTTATTTGGTAAACTGATATACATTTGTAGCAATTATTCGCTACCAATTAACTTGATAACTTTTTTATTTTTGTTTGTTTCTGAAGAATTCTGTTGTATCTAACATTCAAAAGAGATATTTTATCTATAAGTATCACACATTGTCAGTCTTTCCTTAGTGAAATGAAATAATTCTTCAGAGTGTTAATTTCCTTTATATACCTTAAGGATAATAATCATATTAAGAATTAAAAAAGAAAAAAAGAAAAAAAAAAAAGAATTACAAGTCTCATTTAGGAAAAAAAAAAAAAAAAAAAAAGATAAATTGAAGTATAAGGAGGAAAGGCTTTATACAGATAATGAGGTCATCCTAAACAAATATCAGACATTGCAAAGGTGAGTAGAGGAAGTTGTTCTCAAAACTTAGAGAATCTGAGTAGTAATGAAGTTCAAAGTCAGCTGTATCTTCATATATCCCTGGCGGACTGTTAACTTTGAATGCAATAAATATTACTGTACTAATTGAAAATTAACTTGCTGAAGAGCATGCAAATGTTGCAGAGGTAGTCACTCTTGAAGAACATAGTCTTCCTGTGTCTAACTTTGCAATAAGGAACAAAATTAATCAGTAGATGTAAAAGTAAACTCAAATACTGTAGAAGGAAATAAATCATCATTGAATGCACATGATATTTTATTTTACTTTTTAAATTTTAGCATAATTTCAGCACTGCATTAGGGCTTATAGAAAAGGGGAGAAAAGCCTGTCTAACAGGAGCTGGATGTCTTCAAATCTGCTAAGTTTCTTATTCTGGTAGACTTCAGCGGACATATGGGAACAATGCCTACAGTCTTCTCAATGTGTTGAACAGATACAGAGCAGACTGTGCTGATAGTAGTGATATCTGCTTTATAATCTCACATACGAGCTGTGACCTGTCAATCACCAGTATGATGTTCCAACAACCAAACATGAAAACGTGGACTGGAAAAGTCCATATTAACTGCATTTTTTATCACCTAGTTAGTGATGTTAAATCACTGTTGCAGTTCCAAATGATTGCTACAAAAAAATCGCTTGATCTGCTCAAAACTCTTGACAACAGTTATATAACAGCTGGAATTTAAATGTCAGTAAGCAAACCAAATTATAAATCAGGGAAAATTATAAGGAACTGTGCACTCAAAACTGTTCCATGTTTTGTCTAAAGCTGAAAATGTCTTTCATGATAACAGTAATGAGGAAAGTGGGTTCTATGTGCTGTCATTCCCTTCTTCCTTGAGCAAATTATTGACTTTTATCAAAAGGACAATAAAACTGAGTTGATAATAATGATAGTGCCATACAACTTCAATTGAAAGAGGAGAAGAGTTATTTGCAGGAGTGGACTCTTCATTGGCTAGACTCTGTTGCCAGCAAGCAGTTTTACATAAGCTTTGACATACAGTCTAATCGGATTACTTGGGGCAAAGATTAGTCATGAAATGCTAATGCTGACAAATTGCATATATGTGCTGAGGAAAGATGTGTGCTGCTCTTTGCTGAGCTTGTTACTCAATACGGCACATGACAATGGCCATCAAGAACAAAGAAAAAACTTGCAAATCACAGATTGTGGAAATATGAAAAGGTATTGCACCTTTCACCAATTCCTGATTGTCAACGCATCCATTTCCAGAGGTGTGTGAGATCTTGAGATATCTATTTTCACCTTAGATAAGCTGCCAAATGTATGCAAAATGAACAATGCGGTAATGTCCATCAGGATGGCAAGGTACACAGTCTACAAGGCATCTTGTCTTTAACAGTACAAAGAACAGGAACTCCAGTGAGTGGTTCCCCCATTTTTTTCCTCACCCTCCAGATTTTTCTTCTGGTTATGTGTAGAATCAAATTACATGAATGGATTGTGTAGGATTTCTGTATACTGATGAAAATGAACTTTTGCAAATACTTGGGAAAATACTGTCCTGAATTGCTAGGGTGCACTGCTTGTGAAATCTACGTACATTGTCTCAACATGGCTGGACATCTTTCAACAAATCATTACAGGAAGCCACCTGTAAGTACCAGTAAGTAACATGACTATTATCTTTCTTTAAGGGCATGCAGTGCGATGCAGATTGCAACTTGGTAGCCCAATTCTCTTATAAAATAGGGTCGCCTCTTCTATACTGTCCACTCAGATCCTAAACACAGCCCCTCTCCTAGGGCTTAGCTGCCTATGCTCAAGATTAGTGCTGGTATGCATCTGTACAGCCTTGTTTCACAGTACTGCTAGAATGATCTGTGCCACCCATCCTCACTTCTCCCTTCTCCTGGAGCTGTACTGAAGTTCAGGTCCCCAACCTTGGGCTCTTCCAGAGCTACAAAGCATCTCGACCTTTCAGCTTGACCTGAAACGTGCCTCATTCATGTGAGCTTGCTTGGCAAGTATAGAACTGTTGTCTGACTCTGGCTACCAGTACCAAACTTGCTCTTTTCCTCATATTTGGGCAATCACAACCTTGCTGATCCCTGTCCTGTGCCTGCATTACTGTCATGTTAGCCTCCTAATGTCTTCCTCCTTGGAGCAGCCTTAGAATGACAGGTACAGTTAAATTATAGCCCTTCCCTATGTAGTTTTTCCGCATTGCTCTGAAAGTAATGCCTCCTATTTTATTAGGTTGGCTTATGAAGTCACAGGCAGGTGTTGGTGGTATGACAGTAGAGGCTGAACCTTCCCACCAGTATTCCATTACATTTTGTTGGTGTGTGATAGACGGCAGTTAAAGGGCAGTCTGACTAAATGGTATCTGACATGGAAGCATATGTGCAGCAAGGGGCTGTCACTGAATTCCTCCATGGGGAAAAAATGGCATCCACTGACATTCATCGATGCTTGCTAAGGATTTCTGGAAACGAAACAGTGAATGTGAGCACACTGAGGCATTGAATGGTGTGCTTCAGCAGTGGTGACAGTGACAGATGGCCATGAAAATTTTTACAAGCATGGCATGCAGCCTCTTGTGCATTACTAGTGAATATACAAAGGTAACAGGGATGTCTATGTCAAAAAATATTGTTTTGTTGCTGAGAATTTGCTCTGTCAAATAGTGTTACTGTGCTTTTTGTATCTGTTGTAGTACCCATACTACATACAGTACCCATATGTGAGACATTACTTTCACAGTGAGCTGCATATATTGCAGTTAAAAAAAAAAAATAAAAAAAAAATCAAAATATTTCCCACAGTAAGTATCATGCCAACAGGCAATTTTCTTAGCAATATGCTATTAAACTAATGATCAGATTTCAGTATGGATTTTCTACTTTTCCTAGCTGAACATTATCTGAAAAAATGTCCTCTTTTTATTCTGCATACAGAAATCAGGTTAAATAAAAATTTGACAGTTCTCTTTCCCAACTATGTAAAATATAACGCATATTTTATTCTAGCTGATATTAATGCTGTTGATTTAAGATGTGAAAGGTGAAGATAGGGAGGTTTTATATATAATCTTAAAACTTTTCTGTCTTTAGTGAATAGTTTCTGTCCTTTTAATGCAAGTGGGCATTAATTCAAAACTGACATCAACTAGTAAATTGGTTAAGTACTAGACTTAGTAACCAGAATTATTCATAGAATCAAGGAGAACTGCGTCCAGGCCTGGGGCCCCCAGCACAAAAAAAGTTGCAGAGCTCTTGGAGCAGGTCCAGAGGATCACTGGGATGATCAAAGGGCTGGAGAACCTCCCCTATGAAGAAAGACTGAGGGAACTGGGCTTGTTTAGCTTGGAGAGAAGAAGGGTCCAGGGAGACCTCACTGGCAACTACTTGAAGGGAGTGTATAAACAGGGGAAACTACTGTTTACATTGGTTGATAAGGATAGGACAAGGGGGAAGTTTTAAAGATGGGAGATTTAGGTTAGATATTAGGAGGAAGTTTTTCACTCAGAGTTTGCCCAGAGAGGTTGTGGATGCCTCATCCCTGGAGGCACTCAAGGCCAAGCTGGATGTGGCTCTAGGCAGCCTGGTCTAAGTTGCTGGCAACCCTGCTTACAGCAAGGGGTTGAAACTATATGACCTTTAAGGTACTTCTCAATCCAGGCCATTCTGATTCTGTGATTCTATGACGATTCTATGAATCATAGAATCACAAAATGGCTCAGGTTGGAAGAGATCATAAAGATCATTCAGTTTCAAGCCCCAGCCATAGGCAGGGCTGCCACCCATTCAATCAGATTTCTCACTATCCTATCCAACCTGGCCTTGAACATCTACAGGAATGGGACATCCATAGCTTCTCTGGGCACCCTGTCCCACAGCCTCACTGTTCTCTGAATAAAGAATTTTTTCCTAACAACTGACATATTTTTTCTCCCTTTTCATTTAAAGCCATTTGCCCTTGTACTATCACTATCGGACCATGTAAAAAGTTGGTCCCCCTCCTTCTTGTAAGCTTCCTTTGAATAGTGGAAGGCCACAATGAAGTCACCCTAGAGCTTTCTCTTCTCCAAGCTAAACAAGCCCAGTTGCCTCAACATTTCTTCATAGAAGAGGTGCTCCAGCCCTCTGATCATCTTAGTGGCCCCAGTTATTATTCATTTATATCTTAAATATTTAACACAGTATCCTAAAACTGTGGGTGAATCAATTCATACTCCAAGCATTTTAGAGATACAGGCAATTTAGAATTCTAGAATATGTTTGATTTATATTTTACCAGACTTGGGACTAGATTAATAAAAAATTGGGAGTAACTCTTATGATGGTAATGCAGAGATGCATATAATGCAGAGAACCAACAAACAGAATACAAATGTGACCTGTCTTTTTAGTTATTTGAAAAATTCAATATATGAAATCCAATCTTATTTTAGGAGTTGGTCAGATCTTTAATATAGTGCAGGATACACATTCTGAATTCTTGGTCCAGTAAAATGAGACTGCTCCGAGTCTGACATCACTGCTCTCTGCACTGCTCTGCAATGGTTTTGTCAGGTCACAGCCCAAACCAGTGGGGGAGCACATGTGTGCCTGGAGCAGGGAGCCCAGATCTGCCCTTCCTCTCTCTTCCTCTCAGTGGCGCCCAAGGGAGCATGTATGAGCAATAAGCATGCATGGTTTGCCCTCCCTTTCCCCCAGTTCAGCATGCCAGAATTCAAACCAAAGAAGACTGTGTTCCTCAGCGCACATTTTTCCAAAATGTTGCTGGGAGATGTGAATTAATTCCTTTTTCTTTAATATCTCATTCTTTAGCACATGTATCTCAAATAAAGGCTCCATCACCACCTTTGTTTGCTTTACCTGCTCCCATAACATGAATCTGATACTGTTAGGACTCTGCTGTTAATACTGGAAAATTTAGACAGACTTGCATTTTTCCTGAATAGACAAAAAGAGTAAACTATGTATTCTTAACTCATCTGTGAGGCATATTGCTCAACAGCAAACACAACATTTTAGCTTAGGTCCTGATTAACTAAATACACACCTCATTTTAGATGCCCTTTCCTTAACAGGACAGAACTGCAGCCAACAGAAGAATGCCGTTAGGAAAAAAAAAAAAAAAAAAAAAAAAAAAGTCATTCTTTACTGCCTGCTAAAAGTACTATATTGTTTTTGTATAACATGTATTTTCATTTATCAAAGCAATGTAAACTACTGTGTTTAGATAGAAACTCTTCCAAAATTTGATGAAATTATCTGGGGTATTTGTTCCTTGATTTGTGACTGCTTGAGACAAGAGTAATAAGGTAACAGTCATTAACTGCGCTGCAATAAATTCTTCAGCTACAAAATGTTAGTAGGTGATGCTTAAATTGCAATATTGGAACTTGTGTAAAAGCTATGGAATCTTGTGAAAGCATAGAACAACATTAACCACACCCAAGTGGTTCTCTGTGTGCTAAGCAGATCAGACTGACACCATGCTTGGTTACTAGGAAATATTAAGAGTCCTGAAGAACAATTCTAACAGGCTATTTCCATAGTAGCAACATTTCTGTAGAATTAGATTGACTAGATACCATTATGTATTCCATTTGAAGGGAAGAAGTGATGGTTTCTGCTCATTACTTTGCCAAACTTGATTTATCTGGGCTTTCATCTCCCGTGGGATTATTATGATGACTAATATTAATATACAATAAATTATGTATGCTTACACCACACAAGTGGATTTGATAATCAAAATACATGCTGATATTTCATCAACATTTGTAAGGATCATACTTTTGAAATTTGTGAGATTTGAAATAAAATGTTTTAGTACTCCTTCAAATGTCAAAATTTGTTTTCCCAAAAGATCCTGTTTAGTTTTAATAAACATTTAATAGCAGCTTGTATTCCTAGTAGAAAGCTTTATATAAAAAACAATAATAATAAAATTATTTAAAATACTTAGATTAGCTTTTTCAGTTATAGTTTGGCAGTCATTCATTCAGCTACACTTTGATGTTGTTGTGCACATTTGACTGAAGATATTCAAGCTGAAAGACTAAAATGCGTGTCATAAAACATTTACTTTATCATTGTTAGTAGCAAAAAATGTATTTTCCTCTCAATGAAAGTGGTAGTGTAGGTTAAAAAAAGATAAAAAAGACTTTTCATTAGAGGGTCAATCATGGCTGTGATGATATAGGCCCTACTCATTATGGTACAAGAAGCAACCCTTGTGTCTTCATACATTTTGGGAGCAAGCAGATTTTGTACTGTGCTGCTGCCTGACAAAACATGCCGTGTATTATGAGGATCTGTCCAGCTATTATTATCCAGAGAAGTTAAGCTCTGGTACCCCGGAGCTCTCCTTGTGAGATGGCCCAGGTACAAATGACCAGGAGAAGCTGCTGCTATCAGGACATCATACAGGTGAAGGCTCTGCCCTTCCTGCCAACCTAGTCTATACTTAGCTCTTGTGAGGCAAGCCCTGCCCTTTTCACGGTCACCAAATAAAGGCCATGAAAATGGGGCAGGGTCTGGAGGGCATGGTGTATGAGGAGTGGCTGAGGTCCCCTGATGGGCTCAGCCCAGAGCAGAGGTGCTGAGGGCAGGCCTCCCAGCAGCTTCAGTTCCTCATGGGGAGCAGAGGGGAAGTGCTGAGCTCTGCTCTTTGTGGCAGTGACAGGGTCTAAGGGCAAGGCATGGCTATGCCAGGGGAGGGGAAGCTGGGGGTCAGGAACAGGTGCTGCACCAGAGGGTGGCTGGGACCTGGAACAGTCTGCCCAAGGCAATGATCATGATTCCAAGCTGCCAAAGTTCAAGGAGTGTTTGGGCACTGGTCGCAGACCATAGGGTTTGTTTGGGTGGCTCTATGTGGGACTAGGAGATGGACTTGATAATTCTTGTGGTTCCTTTCCAATTCCAGTTCCTTCTCTGGACACACTCCAGGGCCTCAATGTCTTTCTTGTAATGAGAGGCCAGAAACTGAACACGATACTCAAGATGTATGTGGTCTCACCAGAACTGAGTACAGGAGAATGATCACTTCCCTGCTCCTGCTGGCTACAATATTTCTGATACAAACCAGGATTCCATTGGCCTTCCTGGCTACCAAGACACACTGCTGGCTCACGTTCAGCTGAGTGTCAAACAACTCTCACAGGTCATTTTCCTCTGCACAGTCTTCCAACCACTCTGCCCAAAGCCCGGGGCTGTTGTGACCAAAGTGCAGGACCCGGCGCTTGATCTTGTGGAACTTCATCCCACTGGCCTCAGTTCAGCTCAGTTCATATCCTTTTGTGAAGCCTTCCTATCCCCAGACTTACTGAGGGTACACTTAGTCCCCTTGTCCAAATAATCCATAAAGATACTAATCAGGATGGACCCCAATATCAAACCCTGGGGAAAGCAACTCATGACCAGTTGCCAGCTGGAATTAACTCCATTCACCACTGCTCTCTGTACCCCGTCCTGCAGCCGGCTTTGTACCCAGCAAAGAGTGTATCTATCCAAGTCATAAGCTCCCAGCTTCTCCAGGAGAATACTGTGGCAGACAGTGTCAAAGGCTATGCTAAAGTCTGAGTAGACTATAACAACAGCCTTTCCTGCATTCAATATGCTGTTCAGCCAGTTATAAAAGGAGATCAGATTGGTGAAGATGGTCCTATTTTTTGTGAACCCATGCTGGCTGGGCCTGATATCCTGGTTGTGTCACATGTACCATGTGACCTCTCTGAAGATGATCTGATCCATAACCTATTCTGGAATCAAAATCAGGCTGACAAGCCCGTAGCTCTCCAGATCCTCCTTACAATCCCTCTTGTGAAGGGGAATCACACTGGTAAGCCTCAAGTCCTCTGGAATCTTTATGGTTGAACTGAAACACCCATAGGTGGTGGAAAGAGGCCTTACAATCACTCCTGCCAGCTCCCTCAACACCCTTGAGTAGCTCCCATCTGACTCCATGGACTTGTGACAATCTAGATGGAATCTCTAAGAGTCTCTGATTCAGCTTGAATCATGGGGTGTTTATTCTGTTCACCATTCCTGGACACTGGGCCCTTGGGGGTCTCTGCTGAAGAGTAAAGGAGTCCAGGAAGGCTGGACACTCCTCAAGAATGAAGTCTGTCTCTGAATGCTGTAAGTTGAGCCAGAGGGGAAAAAGACCAGTGTGGATTAAGAGGGAACTTTTCCTGAGGCTCCAGAAAAAAGAGCCTACCACCTGTAGAAGAAGAGATAGGCAACTCAGAGAGAGCACAAGGAAGTTGCTAAAATATGCATGGAGAAAACTAGAAAGGCTAAAGTCCTGCTTGAACTCAAGCTGTCCACTGTAGAAAAAGAGAATAATTATATATATATATATTTTGCAAATGTATTGCCAGTAAAAGGAGGGCTAAGGAGAATCTCCATCCTTTAGCAGACAAATGGGGAATGTGACCAGTGTGGATAAAAAAAAAGCTGAGATTATCAGTGCCTTCTTTACATCTGTCTTTAAACATCAGATCAGTTATCCTCAGGATCATCTACCCCCGCACCTGAAAGTCTGAGAAGGGGAGCAGAATAAATCCTAAGCCATGATGCACACTCCTTGAGGAGAGGTAAGTCTTTCTTATTTTCCACCTTTGCTTTTGGGTCAGTGGACTCTTGCTAGAGAGAAGGTACAGTGTCTGAAATTTTAGAGCCATGACCCTCAGTGAAGGTATCAGGAAACCATAACCTCACTCCTCGTCCTCTTAAAAAACTCATCTGTATTTATGTGGGAGTCTTAGATACTGCAAACAGCTTACCACAGAAGAGAAGGAAAGTACAAGACTGTACACATTAAACAAGCTCTGAGGTAAATGCATAGATTTGTATTTTGCTTGCTTTGTTCACATTATTTGGACCATCAGCCTGTGAATTGCATCAATTTAGACTCACTCTCATTTATACGAAGGGCACTTCACATCACTCTGGTAATAGAAAGAGGCATTAAAATGGCAGTAATTTATATTTACATTATTTTTATGGCCCTGTTGCTATTAAAATGGTGTAAAGTGGCATTAAGAGAAGCTAAGATCAGACTCCTGAGGGTCTTTACTCCCAGACTGCCTGAGATTACAATTAAGAGTCTAAATGACTAAGGGAGTGTAAGTAAAAACATTTAAGGAAGGCGTCTGTGGCAGAAACAGTATTTTAGAAAAGCAAGGAAATGGTTTAAATTTTCTAGACTCGCTTATAAACACCTGGGACAGAATATCTGCTGGAATAATGCCATTAATTTGTCTCTGTCACAAGTCCAATACTGTAAAAAATATTGCTGGCATCATAAGGCTGTTTACCAGCCTACATAAGGTAAGTAAATTTGGTGTATAGATATCTCCTTAGTGGAAACATATTTATTTTATCAGAAATCTCAGAAGAGTTGTCAAAGATTTAATAGATAGAAAATTAATGAACTTGGGACGGAAGACTGTTCCTGCTGGCCTGAAATGGAACAGGATTGGAAAAGACTCTCCTGTAGGATAGTCACATAGACCCATAGGCGTGGGTTGCTTTTAAATTTACTGTGTTCTCATGTGTGCATTCTGCCCCTTAGTATAAGCAGGATGCACAGAAGATCTTAGTATTCAGAGTCTGGCTGAAGAAAAATCACAAAATCAACACAAGTAAAACCCTTTTAATATCCTAAAAATAACTGGAATGTGATATAACTACACGAAAAATCACTGTGCTAATAAATCTCACTGTTCATCAAAATACATCCTTGTCTTATGACAATATTGGTTCATGGAGCATACCTATAATTCATGAACATTAGTTAAATCACTAAAAGTAAGCCAACAAGAAAGAACAAAACCCAGAAAACTCTCTATATGCTATATTTAGAATTCAGTGCAGTCCTAAGATGGCAGGGTTCTGATTATTTGTTTGTTTGTTTGTTTGTTTTTTAATAGGGGAGGATGTTGAAACCGAATCTTTTAATTATCAGTCATACAGTCACATTTCATAAGCATCAGAGACACACCTATGCATCTCTGTAACAACAACAAGATATTTTAAAGTTTTTTTTTTTTGGAATAATTCTAATGACATATGTACACACACTTTTAAGTCATATGTAGGCTCTGCATAAATTTCTGCATGAAAATCTCTTTCTGTAACCATTCTTACAATAAATGAAGATTTTTTTTTTTTTTTTTTTTTTTTTTTTTTTGGAGAATATAAAAAGGGAAAGATAGCCTTAGCTAGTGCTTGAACTGAGACAACCTCAGATATTCCAATCTACCTTCAAGAAAGAGTATCCTGGGTGGTTTCTCTGTTAAGATATCCTGCAGCATAGATTGTATTCTGCAGCCTGATAAGTACTGAATACTGTCTGTGGGAATATTGTTAGTGTACCACCTGTGCAAGCAAAAAAGAACTGTGCTTTCCTCAGAAAGAAGATAAAGATGCAGCAGTCCTAAAAACAATTAGGATTTGGACATTCTTTGCATCTCTAATGTCTCTGAAAGAAACAGACTCCCTTGAGACTCTGGCAGTGGGCTAACCCTCCAGTCCTTGACCCTTTCACTGCTAGGGTTGTGAGCAATGAGTAGGTGTAAAACATGTTCCCCTTCTTCAAGAGGGAACAAAATTATAATTAATTCTTTCATTTTAAACAATTGCAGGAAGTGTCTTCCAACTCCTGAAAACATTTATCACTTTTCCATCAGCTGAAAACTCTTGTCGTAAGAAATCGGTTACAGAAAAAAACTGTGTTTTTTTTTGTTTTGTTTTGTTTTTTTTTCCTGCAGAACAATTAATAAACTTGCTGTATTTTTTATTATTGTGGTTGTTTTCAATCACTGTACTCCATGGGATTCTAGGACTATTCCACTATTTTCAGATTAAAAATTTAGGACAATAAAGAACTACAAATAAAGCTTATGTGTCTCTTGAGGGTGAGTAGCCAGAGATTGTTGCATCCATCAAATCTCTGCTCACATCAGTAGAGAGCTGAATGATATTAAAGTAGCAGAAATTGCATTAGCTTTGTTCATATGAGTGATTCTTGCATTCTGCGGTCCAAAACCAAATGATCACTTAACCATCATTCACAGTGGCTCTTACAGTATATAATCTCAACTTCAGAACAAAAGGAACCTTTCATGTGGTACTGCAGGGACCAGTACATTCAGAATACAACGATGCTACTACTGATTCAGGCTTATAGGCACTTGATTGTGTGGGTCCAGTCTCAGGCCCGATATTTTTGCCAAATTCAAATTCTTCATGTTCACTTCTACAAAAGAAAGGATCTTTTGGAATTGAATCCTAATGAAGGAAACAGACCTGCCACACATCTATCAGTCCATGAGAATTCAGTAGTAAAGAAAGTGAGAAATATAAAACTTGTAAAATAATCACAATCATAGAATGACTTAGGTTGGAGGACACCTCAAAAATCATCTAGTTTCACCCCCTTGCCACGGGCAAGGTTGCCAACCACTAGGAGCTGTAATTTACAGAAATGAGTACCCTACATATTTTAGGTAAATACAAAACTACTTTCTAGCAAAAGATGGAAAATACTACTCATTTCATGCTTTCATAAAGGCTCTTAGAAAAACTAGTTTTATATTGTATTTCAAATTCTTGATATAAACATATGTGTCTATACAATGAATTCATACAATTGAATTCGATCAGAAAATCTTCTAAGAAATTTAACTGCAGACTCCGCATCTTAATGTTCTGGTGTTGTATTTTACATATATTATTCATCTGCTTGTCATTGCAGCTGTCTGTATCTAGCAACTAGGAGATAAAATGCTCAGGTGAGTAGCATTTTGCCACAATATTTGTATTATAAGATTACAATGTAACACACATTTGTACCAGAAGGAGAACTGCTTCAAAAGTAATGCCTCCTATTTTACTATATTGTCCCATGACATCAGAGGTCAATGTTGGTGATATGGCAGTAGAAGTTGAACCCTCTCCCCAGTATTGTTACATTTTGTTGCTGTGTAACAGATGGCAGCAGAGGGGCTGCCTGACAAAATGATGTCTGACATGGAAATATGAAGCAAAAGCGCATCATTTCACTCCCCCATGTGGACAAAATGGCACCCACTGATATTCATTGACATTTTCTGAATGTTTATGTAGGAGATCAAAACAGTGGATGTGAGCACAGTGAAGTAGTGGGTGGTGCATTTCAGCAGTGGTGATGGCAACAGTAGGTCACCTCTGCTGGTGCAGATTTTTACAAGTATAGTACACAGGCTCTTATTCATTGTTGGTGAAAATGTAACATTAATGGTGGTGTTTTGAAATACTGTTTTGTAACTGAGAATTTGCTCTACTGAACAGTGCTATTCTGCTCTTTGTATCTGTTTTATTTGCCATGGAAATAAATAGGAGGCATTATTTTCAGACCGATCTATGTAATTCACTTTTGCCCAAAGCAGAAACTAATTTTCTTCTCTCTACTGCTCCAGCACCACTTGGCTCTTTCCTGTCACTGATTTGACTTACTAAATGATTAGAAAAATGTTTATTTTCCCCCTTTTCTTGTTTTACTCCATTTTAGTGACTTGTGTAGCAGTCTGACAAACTGCAGAGCCAGCATAAGGCAGTGAGAATGCATGTGCTTGTAAATAGGGAATGGATGTTAACATTTCACCATTTTGAGACATTGTATTTTTCTGCATCTGATGAAATCAGGTACCAAGGTTCTGACCCTTACATACATATATATACATATACTTTTATATATACATATATTTAATATTCTGTGTAGCATTCTAGCATTTACAAGTGCTAGATAGGATATTTTATCTCAATTTTTGGAGAGGTGATGAGGTAACGTCTATCCATGATTGTGCAAATTTTAGCTGAACAGCCAGAAGGTGCTCAATACAGAGAGGAATATAAATTTCCTATGCTTCTCTATTAATGTATTAATGTTAACTGAGTTGAGGAGCTCTGTATTTCATTTGTTTTTCCCTGAAAATAGAACAACGGCATTAAAACAAACAAACAAACAAACAACAACAACAAAAAAGCAAAACAAGAAACAAAGAAATAAAGGGATAAAAGAAATAGGGCTAAGCTTTCTAGCACTTTCTTTTCCTATAAAAAGCATTTTATAAAATGAAATAACTCTGTTTAAAATTAGATCTATTTCTCTAAATAAATTTCATCTCTTTTAAAGAGTTTTTCAGTCAGAGGCTTTCTAAGCTTGTAACCGCAAGCATTTATTATGAACTTTGTGTTTTGGATAA
The DNA here is from genome assembly GCF_039878825.1 of Excalfactoria chinensis. Lineage (NCBI taxonomy): Eukaryota > Metazoa > Chordata > Aves > Galliformes > Phasianidae > Excalfactoria > Excalfactoria chinensis. The sequence goes on from NC_092825.1 coordinate 89,419,129, forward strand.
TAGGTCTTCTTTACAGTCATTCAAAAAGCTGGTTCACTTTTCTCTCCACACTATGATTTGCCCTCTGTCCTGTGCAAATTTATTCTTCTTGTAACATTTAAATTAGCTTCAATGTCTTACCCTTGGGAATGGATCCTCATATGGTTAGAAGCAGACCTGCTTGTGCACTGCAGGGAGATAATTCAATTTTTGCCAAAATGAACCTACTTGAAAATGTTTTGTTTCCATTCTCTCACTTAACTCACATTCCTAGAGAAACAGAGTCTGTGTTTTGTACACTGTTTACTCATTTGAGGCCAAGTCAGTAAGTTTTGAAATTTTGACTAATCTGTTGAATTCTGACAGTGTGATCCTCATTTAATGTCTACTAATGTATTAGGCAACTTATGACAACAGTGTTGTTGTAGATAAATACTTTGGATCTAAGTAAATTATACTGTCATTGTCTGGGACTGGGAAAAACTCATTTAGAAGATGAAAACAAAGGGGAGAAGAGAAAGACAGGAGTAGATTCTACTGGCAATGTTGAAGACAAACAATGTAATGTACTCTGAAGGACAGAGAGTCAAAAAGCAAGCTTACAACTGATTCATTTGAAACATTCAGTTTCAAATATTCCAGATGAATATTAAGTAACTGCTTTAATAAAAGATATTACAAAAATTGCATTTTTACTCTGAGAGTGACTACAAAAGAAAGGTCTTAAGAAGACCAAGAATAGGTGAATGCTCATTCCTTTTTATAGATTACTTTTGCAAATAGTGAGCTATAGGAAAATGTGATCAGGTACTACATGTAGAATGAAGCAATATTCCCTGCATTCCTTATGCTAGTAACTTCAACATCATTTTCCACTTCAACATCAACATCAGTGACTTCAACATCATTTTCAGGATGTGCCTTTTCAATATTAATTTATTTTAAAATTAATTTTGCAAGGAAATTTTCCTGAACTGCTCTAGAGAACTATGAATTTTTAAACATTATTTGTTGCGATTTGAAAGCTTTTAGTTGAGGACATGTGCTTATTTTCATTCTTATTCTTCCCATTCTCATTTAAAAAAACAAAAAAACCCCAAACAACAACAACAACAAAACAAACAAACAAACAAAAAACCACCAAAAAAACCACAAGATATCAATAGTCTTCTTTTAATGCTTACTTACATAATTGTACTAAAGCATGCTCAGTTTTATATTGATTCATACATCTTAAAGGACAATGAACAGGTTACAAATTCGTATGAAAACAGCACTATGTCAGTGAAAACCATTGAATACTGTTCTTTCTTGAATCTTATGTATTCTTCTTAAAGGTGTTTATAATTTCTTGTAGAAAAAGAGGGAAATTTATTGAAAGAAGAAAAAGTTCCTTCCCGCTTTACAGAAATTCTTCTACTTTCTATGAAAAAAAATATCTACAAGGTCGACAGTGAGCATATGGTAAATGGCTGGTTCCTTTCCTCTTTTCTTCATGCAAATGTGTCTGAAGCAATGTCCACTTGAGACAGAAAGTATCGTTATCACACTGTGCAACAATACGCCTTAGTATATAATTGAGATTAACTTTCAATCACTACAATTTGTGAATCTGTAATTTTAAGAGGCTTTACCAATTTTTCTACATAGAAGAAATCTACCCCCTGCTTTTCTCTGGAAACATGGAAGACAACATAGTGGTTCTTTGAAGAGTTTTAACTATTAAGGCTGAACGTATCAGACTGAATATATTTATTGTATATGCATTTATGCTGGATTTGAGTTTGATCCTCATTCTTTAGGCTTCCTTTGTAATGTCTTTCTTTGGACTTCAGAACATAAATTAAAATATGTATTTAAATAACTTGTTAACCAAGATAAAAAGATGCTGCTAGTAATGTGGGACTTCTTGATAATATAAGACCAGAGATGAGGCTGACTTGTCTGTAGTTTCCTAGCTTTTACTTCTTGGTCTTTTTGAAGACTTCAGTGACATTGGCTCTCCTTCAGTCCTCAGGCATCTCTTCCGTTCTCCATGACCTTTTGAAGATGATAGAGAAAGGCTTGGCAATCACTTCTGCCAGACCCCTCAGCAATTGCAAGTGCATCCAATTGATGCCCGTGGATTTGTGTGCATTGAGTTTGACTAGATGATATCTAACCAGATCCTCTTTGGCCAAGGGGAATTCTTTTCCCCAGACTCTCTTATTGTCTCTGAGGTCTGGGATTCCTGAGCAGCAGTCTTAGCAGGAAAGACTGAAGTAAAGAAGACATTAAGTAACTCTGCCTTCTCAGTGTCCTCTGTTACCAGTGCTCCCACCTCATTCAATGTGAACTCACATTATCTCTAGACTTCCTTTTGCTTTTGACATATTTAAATAAGCCTTTCTTCTTGACCTTGGCCTCCCATACTAGATTTAATTCCAAGGTGGACTTAGCCTTCCTTCTGACATCTCTGCATGCCTGGATAGCGTTCCTATTCCTCATGTGGTCAGTCTCTTCACTGACAATATAAGGTAGTTAAATTCATTTCTGGAAATGCTTGCCTGACTGTGTAAGATGCCTCACCTAGTGCATATGTTCAGAATGAATATTATGTGTAGAAGCAGGGTCTCAGTAAAAGACATAGTGAACACTTTGAGAGGACATCTAGCTGTCTGAAGAGATAAAACTTTATGTTTCTATCTGAATTTAGGAAAACTAAACAAAAACCTTTTGAAGAGAGCCTTTTTAAAAATTTATTTCTCCCTTAAATTGAATATAATATTTCCTCATAACTTGTTAAAAATGAACAAAAGAATGAAAAACTCAAATGAAGAGGCTTACATAGACTTCACTTAAGTACTGCTAGAGTACTTAAAGAGACTGTAGACAAACAAGAAAGGTTGGCCTGTCACATAAAATCATTGGAAGATAATTTATGTATTCTGTAAACAAAATAGTAGTCACTAGATTATAATTCCTGCTGGCTAGAATGATTTGATGTTTTCTACTGAGATTAATGATTCAACCAATAAAAGTAAATATATTGATCTACAACACTTAATTGTCTCTATACGTTTGATTTTGTTATATACTATATGACATTATGGTTCAAATGCTTGTGTGTATATACATATATTTATATACATATATGTATACATATACATATAAAATATATACTTGATTAGATGGATTACTGACCAGCAGATTAATGAATCTTATGATTTGGCTATTGAGACAGGTGTATAAGACTTTATCTGGCACCTTTCACAGAGCTCAGAGCTTGTTTGCTATATATATATCAGTGATTCAGGACATGGTAAACAACCCTGCTGGTAATGCTTAGAGATAACATAAAAATATCTGTCATAAGGTATGGTACAAAACCAGGAAAATCCGAAGTTAGAGGATTCAATCCAACAAGAATCTCTTTAAATCAGCCAAATGGAGGGTAATGTGTCTGGAAAATGTTATTTTAACAGTATGAGAAAGTCTGTCTGTCTGTTTGACTATCAATCTCAGTAACCTCAGTAATTCATTGATAAATAGGTGGGTAATTCTAGATAATTGTCTCAATATAAGCTCCCAGCAATTCTTGGTGCCATACTTTGAGTCACTTGAATGGCTTCACCGTGGAAGTGAATTACCCACAATTAGTTAGATCTACAAAATGAGAACAGGTATTTTTTGAAGAGCTCTGTTTTGATTTAGTTTTTGAAAGAAGTTTCCCATGCATCAATAACTGTTGAAATTTATTCCCCTATTTTTTGAAAGGAGAGTTTAAGGGAATGCTTAAAATGATTCCTAGTGTTGTCCGAGGAGATAAAATCTGAGATGGTACAAGGAGATAAGGAAGTGATGGAGAATGGCTCCACTAAAGGGCTTGTCAGTCTGCTCTGTAGCAAGGTCCTGAGTGGTGGCTGAGAAGAGGGGATAGACAGAATCCACTCAGGAGAGAGTGAAGAGTTTGTTGCTATCATTAACATTCCGATCTTATACCAATAAACTCAGAATTTTCACTAATAAGCCTGGATTTCAGTCTTTCAAGGATCTCGGACTCCTATCTGATTCACTCTCTTAGCTCTACTCATCTTGTCTCTGTCCAAAATTATAATATAGAAAAAGAACAAACAGAAAGCCATATATTAAAAGATTTGACAGTTTCCAAAGACATACCCAGCTCTTATTTTTCTATGTGTACTCTTTCTTGTACTTGAACTTAAGTTGCTGTAATTTTTAAATTTTAGAATTTGACAAAATTAGGACTGATCTTCATGGGAATAGAAAACTTCAGCCCTCTGACTCCCATTTTTTCTAGTGAATATTAGCAAGAACTTCCTGAATTTAGAGTCTTTGGGAGGAGACAGAGGAGAAGGATGAGGAAGGCTATTATTCTGCAAATTATTGAACACATGACCAATTACTTTAATAGTAAAAGTTTTAGAGTTCTGCACAATTCAACCTTTAGGTGACAAACATAAATCAGTTTAGAACCTTGGTGTCCTAGAATTCTCTAGAAGGTTACAGTTACATTGATATGACTGTATTCAACAGACAATCACAGGAGACGCAATAGAGGCATACATTCAGTGATATTTTACTAAGAATTTATGACAAAAGAGAATCTTCTGCATTATCAACTGCAAGTCTCTGAATGGCATAATACAATGCTCAAATTGTTTCAGACACCTTAGTGAAAAAAAATACAACTAAACTTGTATATTTGTCAGAAAAAACACACATTGCAAATAAACAAATGATCTTTCATTGTAAGATTCATTTAGTGGTGAACTATGTTTTATCTGCATAGCTGCAAAATGTTTACACTAGGGTTTCTAGTTCATAAATCCTTAGTTCTATGCAAGCTTAATGACAGCCAGTCTTGACAAAGCTTGCATTTGTTATCCACTTTGAAAAATTGGTCATGACAAATGCTAGTTTGTTCTGAGACACCAAGTTTCCCTTCCTTCATTGTCTATTCTCCTGACTTGAGAAATGTTAAGCTTCTATACAGAATGAAGATTTAATAATTTAATGTTGATTAATTAAGGGTTGTTTTTGACACTCTTACTGAGAGGGACTTTGTGGACAGATCTTGATCAGCCTTTAAAAATTTCCTTCTCTTGCGTTTCTAGACATCATTTCCCGAAGTTCACTGTACTTCATTGATTTAAGATGCTGATGTATTCTTATTTATACCCTTCTATCTACTCAGTCATTCTGGTATTGCTCCTGTTTTCTGTAATTATGTGCACATTGCACTGAATTTTTTTTTTTGATATGCGTAAACATGCCCACCATTTTTTTCCCCTTCATTATTTTAAAGATAAATCTGTTTTTTATTCATCTCTGATTGTTTCAGCATGATCTCAGTGATTACTTACTGTTATCATGAGAAAATTCCCATTAAAATATTGACATACATTGGAATGTATAAAGGTAGTTTAGTGGATGCACATTTTCCTTTTCAGTTAATGTTGCTTGACCTAAGTTGTATGAGCAGATAAATGTTTTAGAAGCGTCATTTTTTGAATAAGTTGTAAAATTGAATTTCTTGTTATCTCTTGACTCAACAATGAGATTCTTCAACAAATGAAATATCCTATGTTTTATAAAACAAGGTTTTAATAATTATTATATCCACTGATCTGTTTTTCTTAAGCTCATTCGCCTATCTGAATGCTCTGACTTTTCTCCTTGAACATTCAGTAGAATACACTATACTACATTCTAATCTGTGTGGATTGTATTGCCACGTATCCACAGACAGTTTCATTTTCCAGCTTAACAGTAATTATTTGTATATCTGAAAATACAAGTTGTATGCAGTTCCATATACGCTATTCGTATGACCTCTGTAATAATGAACGTGTATTCAACTGTAACTTTCACATATTCCTTGATGAAAAGTACATGCAACTCTTTCCCACTAAGCAAAGAAATCACATGGCAGAGATTCCTTCCTTTGTTAGCTCTTCAAGGAACCACATGGATCTGGGAAGCTTCTTAGAACTGTCCCTCAAGAGGTGTGGATGAGGCTGGTCTGTGGAAATACCAATGACTGACTCAATGTCTTTTGACATAACCCTTCTCAAAACTTGTACTATTTTTGTCTGTATTGGATTTCAACTGTGCCTTTGACCCTCAAATATCACCAGGCTTCCAGGGGGAAGGGAGTAATGCCTTAGACAAAGCAGAGGATGGTTCATGATATTTAAATGTTACACTGTTGAGAAAAGAAGATCTATGAATGCTTTAGGAATAAGAGGAGCATTAGAAATAGATAAACATACACATGTAAAGGCTTTGAGAGAGATAGTGTACTGAAGATTGCTCTCAGTAAATAAGTGTTTAGATATGTTTCCTCAGGAAGGAAGAGAAATGGAAGAACATATCTTTCTGATGTTCACTGTGGCAAGATGAACACTGCGATGCTGTGCCTCCAGCTCACAGATATGAACTGCCTCACAAGAAAAATTATATTGCAGAAGGGAGACTGAAAGGACAGTTCTACCCACTTTAACTGATGGAAATTACTCATCCCTTGTATAGGATGAATCAGTATTAGGACTTAGTATCCCTGTTCAGCAGAGCAGACACACTTGTACAGTCTCATCTGGTATCAGCAACTCCGTGGTTAGTTGGAACTTAGGAATTAATTTGTGTTTAAACTAGATGGTCATTACATACATGTAACTTCTGCTTAGTGATCCTCCAGTTTTTGTGCATATTTGATTTATAGAATGGCTTGGGTTGGAAGGGATCCCAAGGATCACCGAGTTCTAAACCCTTTGCCAAAGGCTGGGCCACCAACCTCCAGGTCTGGTACTAGACCAGATTGCTCAGGGCCCCCTCCAACCTGGTCTTGAACACCTCCAGAGATGGAGCACTCATCACATTTCTGGGCAGCCTGTTCCAGCACCTCACTGTCATGAGTGGGGCAGAAGGATTTTGCAAAATCCATGCCTCCTGAAAAGGGAAACAGGGGACCCCAAAATAATTTAAGACAGTGGCAACGATCTGAGGAGAAATAAACTAATTTATTAAATATGGTATCAGAATGCAAGATAACACACTATAATACAATATAATTAGAACTGGAGCTAATAAATATAATGAAAGAGTATCTGAAAGGTGTAGGCCTTACAGTAGTACTGAAGTGATGCATGCAGTTGGGATGGGCAGCAGTGAGGAGAGGTGAAGGAGAAGAGCGACAAAGAGAAAAGCCCGATCAGGTGACCTTGCCAGGAGTTCTATCATCTCCTCTCTGACTGCAAAGTCCCCTGGGGAATATAGTTCTTCTCTTCTGGACAGGTACCTGGAACTGGAGCATTAGCACTTTAACTCCCAGTGCACTACATGATGTTATTATGTGGAATACCAGTAACCAAAAATTATAAAACCATGACACTCACTACTCTCTGTAAAGAACTTTCCCCTGACATCCAATCTAAATCTTCCCTTCTTAAGCTTAAAACCATTCTCCCTTGTCCTATCACTATCTACATGAGTAAAAAGTTGATTTCTTTCCTATACTAAATACTGGAAAAGTGGAATGAGGTCTCCTTGCAGCCTTCTCTTCCTTGAGATCATAAATTCAGTCAGGGCATGGGTGCTGCCTCCAATCTTAACACCTTTAATGATTTCCTCTGCACTGATGGACACCAGATTGAGCAGTGCTTCACCTCTAGCCAGTCGACCAATACTTGAGCCAGAAAGTTTTCCCCTGCTGCTTCTTGGAGGGACACGAGAAAGTTTTGGATGAGGGGGTCAGCAAAGTTACCTCCTCTGAGGAGTCCCTGCAAGATCCTACAGGACAGTTCAGAGGTTTTCCCCCCAATTTCCTGGTTTGATTGTAACCCCTAGCCTGTCTCTGTCCTATTGCACTTGACATTCTTCCCCCATCAGATTTAGTATAAAGCCCTAGACTCCTCTGTCTACTCTAGTGAGCCTCACTGCATCTCCTTCCTACTTAGTTGAAAGCCCTCCCAGTGAGCTCTATCACCTCTTGGGCTACGATTTGGTTCCCTCTTAGAGAGAGGTGAGATCCATCTGCAGCCATTAGCCCAGGTGCTGAGTAAATTGCCCTGTGGTTGAAAAATCCAAAGTTTCTGTGGTGGCAACAGCCTCTCAGCCACTTATTCATTACCTGGGTTTTCCTAGTCTGCTCCATATACCTTGTCACCCTAGAAGGGATAGAAGAAAATATTGCTTATTTGGATGTGATTGCATCTCTTGGGTTAATCCTGCTAGCTTCTTTATTTTACCAGCTTTTATTACTCATTGCTCTTGCTAGTCTTTTCAACATAATGTTCTTCAAGTGTCCATCTACACTGAATCTGTTCATCTAACTACAATCAATCTATCTGTCATTTACCAAACTAAGGATCCCTGAAGTTAAAGGCCAACAAATAAATCCCCTTTTCTTCTAAGCATACAACACTTGAAAGAAACAAAACAGTAATGGTAACAACATTTCTTAGACATCTAATTCCCATTAATTTGTTTGGGACAAATGATTACTCCACCATGTTTCTTAAGAGAACTGTTATATCAGGTAGTATTGACTAGGTGTCAGTCACCTTACTGCATTGCTTACAGAAAGTGCTCTTTAGCACATTTTTTTCTGAAAGACAAATTTAGATTAGGATTTATGTATGTGTGTTCAGTGTCTTATACATCTATTTTGAAAGATTAGCATGGTCTGTGGGGTTTTCCGGAGAGATCAGCTTGCTGAGATATCCTTGACTGGAAGAAAAAATGTCTTATTATTTTCAGCACAGAGTGGATTTAGTATAATTTATGCTATTTTAACAATGATAATTTGTAGATGCTGTAACTCAAAGGTCTTTAGACATCCTGGCTATGTTTCATCCTGCTTGTCTTTAGGGTAAAAAAGGAGGAAGAAAAATGTAGTTGTAAAATGGTCCTCCTAAGTTAAAGAAAATGTGGGAATAAAAGCAGCTGTTCTAACACTGATGAGTATTGGAACAGTAAGATGTCCAATGATTGCATATAGAATGCAATCCTAATTGCAAGTTTCATGCAGGCCATGAGTCAATCACATGATTTTATAATTTGTTCTGTATACACTCTTGCAAGTAAGAGAACATGGAGAAGAACTGTTGTGGGAGTTCTCTGAAAATCGACCTGTTCCTGTTTAAACAGTACTTCAGATTCGCTTTTGAGCAGAACACAGCAGTTAGATATCACCAGGAGTTTTGTAAGTACTTAAGAATGATATGGATAATACTTAAGTGGCAATATATCTCAAATTATTCTACTATTTCAATGAAGCACAAGCATTCTGAGAAAGACTAGTGTTAACTGTCTTCACATATAATGCTATAATAGATTACTGCCGAAGTTCTGGTATGATGTCCAGGATTTAGACAAACAAATGGAAGCTTGGTGTTTTCATAGAATGTCCATCAAGAAAGGAAGAAGAAGGATTAATCTCTTCATATAGAATTATTTAGAGGGCTTTTTATAAAGTTGGTAAATCTGTGCCCACCTACGTGGACCTAGGACATAACAAGCTTGCTCTCTTGTTTTAAAGTTGGAAGATTTCCCTTTCCTTAAAAATGTTTAACAGTATTCAGACTAAGTTGTACTACAAACTGGTGGTGAGAGAGAATGTATTTCTGGTAATGCAAAAACATATAGGGATTTTGAATTTAAATTAGAGAAAATGAAAGTAGAATTTCCAATACTGAAAGGAAATACAGTTGTTTAATCAGTTGATTTAGTGTCTGTTTTGTCCACCGGCAATTTTTGTAGAGACGTTTTGAGCAATTAGTGGCTATTCCTTTATGAAATTATAGGCATATTTTTTTGGTAGGATAAGCATTTGCTTGATATGTCCCCCAAACTTTGGTCTATCCCTCAGCTGAAAAGGTAGCACAGAATGATTTCTGGGTAGAAAATGTCTTCAAAATGTGTATTTTCTGTTGATACATTTAAACAGAATCTTGAGTTAGAGTTAGGGTTTTATTTGCTTTGATAGAATGTGGATAGGATTTTTCTCATATTTCCTCATAGAAATTATAGCTCAGAAAACTGTATTCCACCGTGTGAAGCAATCCAAAATTCCTGCACCCACCTCTAAAGAAACACAAGGTGGTGCTCACTGTGGTGCTCAGACCTTTATTCTGCTCTTTCCAAAAAGCACAGCTCTGTCAGGATAGATCTTGCCATAAAGGCTTGTCTCACATAAAGCAACAAATCTGGGCTTCTCTAAAATAAATTTGTTTTAAAACTTACGGTTCCTGAGAAATCAGAGTCTAAGTAAGACCACCTAGAAAAGTAAGATGATCACTGTTGACATAGTTGATGGTGACTGCTATAGTAAAAAAATCTGCTGCAGGCATTCTGAGAAGTAACTGAAGAAGAGGCCTGGAAAGAATGGAGTTGAAAACACTATGAAAATTTAAAGGAAGGAAAGAGAAGATCGAGGCTGTTACTATACTATAAAATAGTGATATAGCATCTCTGTGAAGTTATATAAAGAAGGTAGAAGTTATCTGAGAAGGTAGGCTTATTCTCGTGTGAATATCCTTCCCAGACTAGAAAAACAAAACATAATTCAGATATAATGTGAAGGAAAGCTGGGGAAAATCTTGAATAATTCAGACAGAAAGGAAAAACAAGCCAAAACAGGCTGTCTTGAAGTAAATTCCCACTCTCTGAGAAAGGATGGGAGAGGGCAAAAGACTGGTTCTTTTACCTGATTTTCCAGCTCAGCTATTATACCAGGAAGGAACAGTGGGATACCTCTAGAAACTAAAGGTCAAGGTTTCCTTCACAACAGACCATGAAAATGAGATTTATAAAGAAATAGTAAACATTGCAGAAAGGTAAAGATATTAATTCTAGGTATTACTTTAAGCTAAGCATTAAGAAAAGGAAATTAAAACATGCAAGTTTCTGACAACAGAAGAAAAAGTACTGATCACTGAGAAACTAAAGGAGCAATTTTTTCTTTTTTTGTTGGTCGTAAACCTCAGAAATCTCTTAAGCCACCAGTCTGTGATGCTAAGGCAGGATTTTAAACAGTTTTGCATTTGCTCAAGAACAAATCTTCCTTTGGAGCTGTTTCTGAAGCACTGTAGTTTATGCCTTTACAGTTAAAAATTCATAACACTGTAGGAACTAATGCTACTAATAATCAAATTTTGTTATACTTCCTCTCCTCCCTCACGATCAAGGATCCATCTACACATGTCCATGTCAAGTTGCTAAAGAATAGTTATTGATATTTATCATACTTCTATTTTACTGATTCAGACAAGTCAGTATATTTTTAGCTGTCAGATTGCCATCATAAGTCAGTGCTACAGTGACAACGAGATGTTAAAAAATCATTTGGTTTTCACTTTCTACAATTTAAAGCTGTAGATGAATAGAGTAAATCATATACATCTCCTTTAAGATGCTCATAGTAATCTGTTCTTAAAATCAAAACCAAACTCTTTTACTCTAACAGAGAGGCATATGCATGCCTAGGAGCTTGCCTACATCAGCAAATTTAGATATGCACGCTGTAACTTTTGTTCTCTAAATGAAGATTTATCTATACATTTAAAATAGGGGAAAAAACAGGAAAAAAATTATCATAATTTAAGTTCAATTGACATTATATCCTTGCATTTTAGCGTCTTTTTGGTCCTTAATAAGCGTTATTAAGATTTTGCATCAAACTTTATTTTTGTTGCTCTATTTTGCCCAACTGTGGCAAAACTTTTTCTACTTTTTTATAAATATTTTGTTATTATTATTTACTTCTTCAAAAATCACTTATTCGGATATTTGAACAGACTTAAATGTTTTGTCATTATTTTCAGAAGTGTCTGAGGAAGATTCATTTCTATGGCATTGAAAAAACATTGGTTATATATAATTTGTTTACAGAGAATGTCAGGTAGCATAGCTACCAGATTTTAGAAGATAATCCAACAGAGTAACATTTCTGTATTTGGAGGTTTTTGTCCATTAGCATGGTTGATGCTTCCAAGACATGATAGGAAATTGTCAAAAAATGAAGTGCTCATAATATCAAGTTTATGGTCACCATGACACTAATTTGGTCCCAATAGAAATCATAAGAAATGAAGTAAACTAGGCAGTTATCAAATTAACAGTTAAATAAGTAATGAGTGAGTGTAAATAAGCCAAGTATACAGTCTTTGTTTCTGAACTCTTCTTATCCTTCACTGGCTTCAGTTTGCACACTGTGTGAATCTGAGAGTTACGAAAAGAGGGGAGTGGGGCTGTAAGAAAGAAAAAGTTTAAAGAGAAGCAGGAAAGAAAAATTTTTTGTCATATGATTCATCTTTTCTAACAGTCAAAAACATTGCAGTCAAGAATGATATACCACAGTTTTGTTCTTCTGTGAAGTCAGTGACAATTGCTGTACAGAATAATCGATAATATTGTTCTATGTGAACTCTCTTAATAATTTAAAGGATGGATTTTTTGCAAAATTTTTATCATGCCTGATCCATTCTGCTGGGAGATCATTAAAGCAGGTATTGTGCATTGATAAAGGCTAAAATATGATTTTGAAGAACTTGTCCTCTAGCAGAGTAGAAATGGACAGGATCTAACCCCATCAAATTAACGAGGATTGAAAGTCAAGGCTATTTATGACCAGGAGGTGTCAGACAATAGATAAAAGTTTCCACTTCCAAAGTGCTGCTGAATTATTTCTGTTTAGTGTCATGAAGATATCAGATTTTATCTTGGCTCCCAGATAAAAGAAGACTCTGAGCTGCTCTGGTGTCCTTTGACAACGTGCTATGAGGAATTGAGCTTGATGAAGTTCACTGTGCAGTTGCATGTAACTTAACTCCTCTCTGTAGCTTAGAGGGGATTTTACTTTGTAAGCCTGTTGAGCTTCACTAGCACCAAAGTTCACTTTAAAGTATGCTGTAAGTTGGCAGAAATCCAGTGAGCTATAATTTAAAAAAGGCCTGTAGTAACACATGATAAGGTGGTAATTAAAGATTGGTTGTTAAATCAGGGTCATCAGGGCTCCTAATTTTCTTAGTCGTTTACCCCTGCCTGATTCCTCCCTCCAATTTTATGTTGTCATTTAGTTACCTCCAGTTCCTCAGAGATGTTAAACCTCACTGAAATGTAGGTTATGTGTTATTACATAAAACTGCCAATATCAGAATTCTCCAGGACACTAGAATGTAAACTGTTCCTTTTCTGACAGCCAAGACAATCTACTCCATTTCTTGAAATTGTAATTTTTCCTCCCTGGCTCCCTTATTTATCCTCACACCCCGTCTGTTCTATAGTACTTCTGTCTTTCCCATATTTTGTCTTTTTCAAAATGTCTTGTTATAAAGCATATGCAGTCAGTAGTTTATAGTTTAATGTGGGGGATTATTTTATTGAACTCTCTCATACTAGCCTTGACCTTGTACTCCTTGATTTGTCCTCACCACGTCTTCTCATAAGCACAAGAAATGATTTTACAAATCTCAGAGAACACAGAACTGCTTTTCATGTAGTTTGCATTTCAATTAATAACTTTATTACAATATTACTTTAGGCCAATGAATTGCACACACATATGAAAAAAAAAAAAAAAGAAAGAAAAAACAAACAAACAAACAAATATTTTATATAATATAAAATTGAATCAGATGGATTTTTTGAGGTTCAGAATGCAATTCCATAAAATGATGGTGTTGGTGAATGTGAAGCTTTGGGATTGCAGTACAGATAGACAAACTTCACACATTTTATCCTGTTTGTGAAATCAAACATTACTGTATATGCAGGAAAAAAAAACACAAAAACAACACAAAAAAAAAACCAACACCCTCAAGCAAGAATATGCAGCACATATTTTATTTCTACTCCTTCTTATCCTATTTTATATACAGTTTTTTCATTTGGGTCATAATTCAGCTCCTCAGTTACAATATCGGTATTAATTATATCGATATCTCACTTATCAGACTTGAAAGGAAAATAAGTGTAAACCTGTATGAATATTTTGAGAATACCATATGAAAAAAACTGTTGCATATTATGTGAAAGCATAGCTAAGGTGAACTGTCCTAGAAATATTTTAGAAAAGAAGAGGTATTTAAAAAAATAAATTGAAAGTGGTTGGGTAGCCGCTGAACTCTTGAAATATGTCATATCTGAAGATCAAATACCTCTGCTCAGCTACTCTTAAATGCAGAGATATTTGAAAAACCTGCAAAGCATGTTCTGGTCAACATTAGGTATTTTTCTGACCCTTGCACTGTTAAGATATTAAAAAGAAATTCATTCATTTACCATAGTCCTTTAATGCACATATATTCAATAACTATCAATACAACAATCTTCATATTGTTTCTTAAGTGGATTTAGATTAATTCATTCATTATACTAATCTGTGAAAAACCTAGGCATGTGAAAGTAGATATTGAATCTCTGGAAATAAGGAGCAATGCTTCAGAGTCTCTATCAGTTCTTTAACACATGGTAGAGCAGCTTGTTGCAGCAGTTAAAAATCAGAGCCATATGGCTCTGATCCACTGCAACTGCTACAATAGAAAGAAAACTTTGAAAAACAGAGGAAAAAAAGAAGAAGATGAATGAATGAGTGAAGTAGTCAGTTACTTTCAAGAATGTGACAAAGGATGCTCTGAAAGATGAAGTAGACTCAATCTGTAGAGTTTGACAAGCATCTATTCTGGGGAAAAACAAAACAAAACAAAACAAAACAAAAAAAAAAAACAACAAAAAAAACCACAAAACAAAACAACAACAACAAAAAAATAATAATAAAAAAATCAAACAGAATCTCCCAGGGCCAGAAAGACATTTGGGCAGATGGACTGTTTTGCCTGTGTGACTTCTCACTAAATCTGATGGATATAAAAATATATAGGTTCACACACCCTGATACTTCAGCCTGCCATAGGGAATAACCCAGCATGAAAAGTGTGGAGGGAGGCATGGTCATATCCTATCCTTGACACAAGATATGATGAATAAGAAAAGCCAAATAGACACTTTGTACTTACTCACTGAATTCAGGGAAAATCAAATGCTGGTTACATCAAATAATGGCCTAAACCAAATCCACACTCTCATTTGAATTTCATAGGTTGATACAGTGTAATACTAGTACCTTCCCTTTCTTTTTCCCACTTGCTTGAAGATGTTGACTGTCAGTGGAAGTTCACAGAATCTGCATGCATAATAATTCGTGTAAAATTTAGGAATGGTCTGACAGAAGCTTTATTATCTCAACCATGGTGCAAGAGCATTTGGACAGCATCTCCTCCTCTACTCCCAGTTCTCTGCCAAATGATTGCAGAGACCAAACTAATACACTGTTTCAGATAAATGGAAAGGTAAGGAAAAGCAATCATTAATATGTTAACAAGGCCAGGTGGCCATGCCTGGGAGGGATGGACTCATCAAGTAGCTTGCTTACTGCCACAGTTCTAAGAAGTAATTTATCAGTAAATAATGTACGGAGGAATGGTAGAGCCTGTAGGAATGCATACTCGCTACTGTCATAACTTGGAAGTGGGGAATTTGGAAATTGCTAGCTTGCAGTTGAAAGGAATGCTATTCTAGGCTGGGCAAACCTCTTGCCAGACATCTCAAATCTTAAATATTAATTAGCTCACTACTTAATGATTTAACAGAAGAGTATCTCTGTGTCACCTTGCACCATTTGGTAAAAGTTTTTTGAAACTGTTGTGAAATAGCTTAAGAAAACATTTTATTCTCAAATTTATACTTTGAAGGCTGTAACTTCAGTGGAAATGCTATATTAAGGAAATAAATTTGTCACAGAAACTTGTCTCATGAGACGGCAAATTTGTCACTGTTTTGATCTGTACAGTTATACAATTTATAGGTAAACAGAGGTTAAACATTTGTTTCATACGAAATATTATCGTGATAATCTAAGTGTAAGGAAAACTGTTGATCACAGCCTGAACCTCTGTTTAACCATCTGAGGCAATCAATGAGTTAGCTGTGGGAGCACAGGTGAAGGTAATTCCATTTAAGGGCTGACCACCACTAAAGTAACATCTCTTTCTGGTGATTGCTCCTTTGTGGAGTTCTTGTGGTGAGCATTCATCTTGACTGAAAGCCTCAGCACTGGTGAGTCTTTTCTTAGATACCCTCTGGTTATCCATTTACTCTGTAATTATAACTATATGCTACGATAAATGGAAAATGCTCATTGATGTTGAAAGCTCACAGTAAACTCCACAGAGGAGCAAACTCCAGAGAAAGAGATCATGCCTTAGTGATAGTGAACACTTAAGTGAGATCAAGGAGGGGTGGGATTTGGCTCTAATAGCACAGCTGAATTGCCTTCACCTGTGCTCCCGCAGTTGACTCATTGCTTGCATCTGGTGGTCAGTCAGATGTTCAGCCTGTGATCAACAGTTTTCTGTACATGATTATAACAAGACTGTCTCAGTTCCCAAAGCAAACTGGATGTTCTTAGAATAAAGCAGGATGCCTGTCCTTTAAAGCTACAATCAGCTGATTGGAGTAAAATGGGCTCATAATTACTGATCCTTCTACCTACTGTGTCTGCATGTAGGTCCTGGCCTTGGATTTAGTCCATCTGAGATGTTGCTTTCTGTGCTGCAGCAAACTCTGCCCAACCATCTTGAACCTTCCTGAAGCTTTGTCCCTGCTGGGGCTGGCTGCTGGCACATTTGTTTTCAAGGATTCAAATCTGCTAAACGTCTTCTCATAAAGCCTTTATTCCTGTTTTTTTGTATGAATTTCACCCTAGAGAGATTTACCTACATTCCCAATTTAAGATGATGAATGTTATGTGATTGTCTCCAAACTCCTGGTATTAGAAACCCCTATCTCACCAAAACAATCATGCCAAAATTAAAAGAATATATATTTTCAGGTTAAATGCCGGTAATAATTAAACCAAACTCCCATTATTTTGTAGGTCATGTTGAAGAGACTGTTTTTAAAATCATGAGCCATGGAATTTAATGTCATAGAATCATAAAATGACCTGGGTTGAAAAGGACCATAATGATTATCAAGTTTGAACTGCCTTGCCACAGGCAGTGCCGTCAACCACCAGACCAAGCTGCCCAGAGCACATCCAGTCTGGTCTTGAATGCCTCCAGTGATGGGGCATCCACAGCTTCCTTGGGCAACATGTTCCAGTGTGTTACCACCCTCAGTGTGAAAATCTTCCTCCTAATATCTAATCTAAACCTCCCTTGTCTCAGTTTATGACCATTCCTCCTTGTCCTATCACTTGTCCACCCTTGTAAACTGTTTATATGCTCCATTTGTGCACTGGAAGGCAGCAATAAAGTCTTCCCAGAGTCTTATCTTCTCCAGGCTAAACAAGCCCAGTTCCCTCAACCTTTCCTCATCAGAGAGGTGCTCCAGCCCTCTGATCATCTCAGTGGCCCTCCTCTGGACCTGTTCCAAGAGCTCTACGTCCTTCCTGTTCCGGGGGCCCCAGGTCTGGATGCAGTACTCCAGGTGGGGCCTCACAAGAGCTGAGAGTAGAGGGGGACAATCACCTCCCTCTCCTTGCTGGCCGCCCCTTTTTTTAATGCAGCCCTGAACACAGTTGGCCTTCTGGGCTGCTAGCGCACTCTGCTGGCTAATGTCCAGCTCCTCATCCACCAGGATCCCCAAGTCCTTCTCTGCAGGGCTGCTTTCAAGACCTTCCCCTAGTCTGTATAAATACCTGGGACTGCCCTGACTCAAGTGCAACACCCTATAAGGTATGAGTCTAAGAAAGACTTTCAAGTTCTTAAAACAAAAATTACTACTACAATTTCCTTCTGCTGATTGTGTTAATCGTCTTTTCAGTTCAACTAGTTAATTTAGCAATATTGTATTATTTGTGTTTAATTCTAGTACTTTGGGACAAATTGAGGTGATAAACATCCACATGGTTTTAACTCTGATGCTATCCTTAGATTACAAATCCACAAAGAGAAAAAAGAAAAAGGGAAAGAAAGTTTGAGACAATTTAGTATTTAGAGCAGTAGAGCACTTTTGTTTGAAATGTTCAATATGATTATATGCAACATTTAGCAATGACTGTAGTTGCAATGAAATTGCAGAAGTCCAGCGAGAAGGCATCTTATGTAGATTTGATTCAGTTTTGCACAGTCCAACCTTAAGTCCAACCAGTTCTCATAAGTGAACACAGAATGCTTTGAAATATTTGCATGAGAGTGAGTTCAGACTGTTTACCTTTTCACACAGAATTTTACTTCAAGCAGTGAAACATACTTCTTCATCCTAAAATTAAAAAAGGAAAGTCTAGAGTAGAGTAGAGTAAAACAGAAGTAGTTCATTTGGAAGAGACCTTCAAAGATCATAAAATTCATCTGCCTGATCTCTCCAAATTAGTAAAGCATGTTATTACTGAAGCATAATCTAAGTGCCTCTTGAACACTGACAGGCATGAGAATCATAGAATCACAAGTTTGGAAAGGACCTACAAGATCATCTAGTCCAACTGTCCTCCCTCTACCATACCCCCAGAAAACCACTAAACGATATCTCCTAGCTCCCTATCCAGACGCTATGAGGTATCAACTCACTAAAATGTCTGTTCCAGTGTTTGATCACAACCATGATGTTTCCTAATGTTCATGGTGAACCTTCTTGATATAGCTTTGTGCTTTTTGTGTGTGTCCTGTCATCAGTTCTGAGGAGCAGAGCCCGGCACCTTGTTCTGCTTCCCCTCCTTAGGGGGCTGCAGAGACTAATGAGGTCATCTCTTGGTCTACTCCAGACTGCACAACCCAAGTGTCCTCAGCTCCTTCTCACAGGACATGACTTCCAACCCTGTCACCAGCTTGGTTACCCTCTTCTGGATGCTTGCAGAAACCTTAACATTCTTTTTACATTGCAGTGCCCAGAACTGTACACAATATTCAAGGTGAAGCGACACCAACATTAAAAGCAGGAGTCTCTTTTGACTGGCTGGCTCTGCTACATTCAATGCATCCAAAAATGAGGTTTGCCCTCTTTGCTTCCACGGCACACTGCTGGCCCCCATTGAGAATGCTGTCACCAGTACCCCTAGGTACCTTTCTGCTGAGCTGCCAACCAGCCACTCATCTTCCTGACTGTACCTCTCTCAAATATCTCTCAAGTAATGAAAAGAAATGACAACAGTGAGAAAATGTACATATTTAAGATACCAAAAGGACCCATCCTAATCTGGATCTGCAGCTACAGTTAAGGAGCTAGACATTTCATCCTTACAAGTGTTTTCACTTCAAGCAGAACAGTCGAAGGCAACATTTGTATTCTGATTTCTTTTTCAAGAAATGCTCAGACATGACGCTACAGAGTATCAGTCTTCCTATGAATAACTTGCTAACCTTGAATATAAAAAATAATCCTACATGTTCTTTATTTTTATGACTTTGCTCATGCCTCATTTAACCCTGCACTACCCTATCCAATGCCTTTGTGGAAATCTGGA
Organism: Excalfactoria chinensis; assembly: GCF_039878825.1. Classification (NCBI taxonomy): domain Eukaryota; kingdom Metazoa; phylum Chordata; class Aves; order Galliformes; family Phasianidae; genus Excalfactoria; species Excalfactoria chinensis. The sequence continues at coordinate 89,438,570 of NC_092825.1, forward strand.
ATAAGTTGATACTTAATAGAGATACTATTGCCTGGCAAACATGATTTGGTTATCTTTAGGTTATCATCAGATTTTCTTCTAAACTGACATGCTTCAAAATAAATTTGAGGATTATGTAGTATTGACCCTGAAAGTTTGTTATTTTCCAGAACTGTTAAAAACAAGAAGCTTAAGGCTACATTGGGAGCAACTAACATATATTTTAAATGAAAAAATTCAACACTGTTTATCACAAATTCATAGGAAGAGGGATTTTGTGTTTTGTAGACATATATGACATATATTTTGCTGAGATCTAGAAAGACTATCTGACTTTCAAAATTCCTAGGGAAAAAAAAAACAAACAAAAAAACACAACATCAAACAGTGAACTGTTCTGGGTTTTATTATAATTTGATTTACTCCAAAATTTATATCCAAGAAGAACAGTAACTCTTGAAGACTTATCCTTCTTCATAAGAAAAAATAATTCCAAGTATAGTTTTTCCAAGTTATAGTTTTTACAAAGTTGTCTTATTGCTATTATTATCTCTTCAGTGTTATATTCATTTGGCAAATGTAGCTTTTTAATTTGTGTCTTATGCTTCGGATCAAAACTTGTTCTTTATTAAGTAGCCTAAGATCTCAATAATTTTAATTAGACAAAATTTGAATCAAATCTCTTTTGTGCAAATATAAAAATGCTGATTCGATAGCTTTCTTACTGTTAGTTTGGTATTTGCATAACACAATGCAAGAAAAAAGAATTTTATTCTATTGGAACAGCATCTCAATCAAAATTTACAGCAGTGTATCATGTAGCTGTTGGGACAACATGAGAACATTTTTATTTTTAGGTATAAAGGTGTTAGAAAGGAAATGTGATAGCATGCTGATAATATAATCACCATATTGATGCTACTGAACATCTCAGACGTGTGTAATTTTGTTCAAATAATAAATTAAAATAGAAAGGCTTGTTCTTGAGAGAAGGGATAGTAACTGGAAGGTGTTTGCTGAATCAGGTTCTTTAGATTCCCCAAATTGGAGATATCTAAGACTGATCTTGCTAGTGCTTATCCAGTGACTGAACATGGATTGAAAAAGTTGCACTGAGGTGCAAATTAAACAAGGTGCACATAAAAAGATTGCTTTTTTTTTTAATTTTTTTTATTTTTTTATTTTTTAAACATATATTACTTTCTATCAATTTTAGGCTGCATGCACATAATAATGCTAATGATATGCTTATATTTTCTGTTCCATGTGCTGAAAATATTCCTAGTTTCATCCATCTTCTTACATGAGCTGAGCATCTGATTTTCCATAAAAAGATTAAAGGAAAGAGTATACCTTGAAAAAACACTGAAGTGCTTTACTTAAGTAATATTTATGCTGGTATTACAGTTATGCAATGCTTAATCCTTCCAGTGTGCTGCAACCTTTCAATAGGTGCAAGAAAAGGAAGTGGGATGTGTTACCCTGTTGCTACTTTTAGTGAAAAATCATTCTCTTCTACTGATAAAAATGAAGTTTGTTGGGATAAATGACTTAAGCTTAATGTTTCAGTATTCAGCATAGCAAGAACTAATGTGAAGGACACCATCATGTCATCAGTGTGTTGTCCAAAATACAAATTAGAAAGCAAGGTAATTCATTCAAGGCTATGATAAAAATATTCAGTGGAATACAAGAGAAGGAATGTTTGCTTCTCTCTAAGATTTATACAAGTCTTTCCTCTTTCTTGTGAGGTCAGCTCACTAACTAAATAAATGTACTTTTATAAAGCAAGGTGGCAGCAAGAATCTTCTGACAGAAAAAAATAGTCAGCGCTCATTTTTCAGACAGCAAAAGATAAAATGCAAGGCATGACTGCATTCTGTCTCAATTCCTTCTTTCTACAGTTTGTATCAACAGTTACCCTGTAGTATTTAATGACTTTGTATAAAAAGATGTTTTTGTTTGTTTGTTTGTTTGTTGTGTGTGTGTGTGTGTGTGAAACATATTCATTTTCGTACTGAGGAATTTTAACTCAGGTGCTGAAGAAAATATAATGGTTAATACAGCTTTCAATAACTTTTTCATCATGTGTAAATTTTAAATCATATGCGCCTACTAATGTATTTGTAAAGGGTAGATTGGATCAACTTTTCTGTCCATCTGATGTTTTTGAGGGCATATTCTCTTCTTAAATAAAGCATTTTTTATTTTTATTTTTTAATCTCTTTTGGTCATGCTGAAAACTGAGATCTTTGATGGACTGAATTATTTTAGAAATAATGTAGGTCTTTTAAATATGGATTCCAGCCTATAGGAATTACTTTCCTCAATATATGTATATATATATATATATATATATATATATATTTCTGTTTTAAAAGCAATATTGAAGCCAAAAGCATCTAGGAAACACCCTGAGAATAAGACTTTTCTACTTGTGACTGCTGGAGGGGAACTAAGCAGTCTTTAAAGTTTCTAAAATAAAAATCAATCAAAAAGTTTTCAGGCAGTGACAGCTTACTTACAGGGAAAAAATGTCTTTCAAAATTTCTTAAATCCTAAATTGCTTTATACAGGTGACTTTTTCCTTTAATCTTTTTACAAAATTAGGAAGAGAGTGGTCAGGCACTGGAATGGCCTGCCCAGGGAGGTGGTGGAGTTGCCATCCCTGGCAGTATTCAAGAGGTGTCTGGATAGGGAGCTAGGAGATATGATTTAGTGGTTTTTCTGTAGGTATGCTAAAGGGAGGATGGTTGGACTAGATGATCTTGTAGGTCCTTTCCAACCTCGTGGTTCTATGATTCTGTGATTCTATGTTTGGTTTTCATAGATTGTCGTCTTCAGTGAAGGTTTCTACACACATCATGGAATTTCTGCAAATCTTATTTTCTAATTATATTTGAAATAATCCAGATTGTTCTCCCCCCCCCCATATTTTTAAATGTTTCACACAAACCTAATAGTTTGTCTACCTCACCTGTTGCCAAATGACCTCTTCAAACTTTTCCATTGTGTTTCACTCTCACCCTATACTCATGTATCTGTGATTCTCCCTTGTGACATAGAAAGCTAATCGCTCACAGATGATTTTGAAAATATCCTTTTAAATTATAAGACCTTGTCTAGACTAGGATTTGCTGTTATTAATGCGCTGATTCTGATGCATCCTTTCATATCAGTTTAGATAAAGGATGCATGTCTTTGGTAATGTTTTCCTATGACATTTGGGTTTGATTCTCTTTTTGTTTGTGTGCAACTGTTTGTATGAAAAGCAATGACATTTATATTCACTCATTTGTAGCACGTGTTTCATAGAAATAAGATAGCATCAAGGAGGTTGGTAATGAAATCATTTTTCTGTGTGTGTTTGTGTATGTGAAGAATGTAATTAACTGATGTCTGAAATAAAGCGAGTAGAGTAGATATGTTGAGGGAAATTTGGAACACAATTCTTTTTTAGTAGAAAAAACATTATAAGAGTTACAGTTTTTAGAATGTTTGGAAATGTTTACAAGTAGAAATAATAAGATTACGAGAATTATTTTGGTGCAGCACAGTATCAAATAAAATAAAAGTCCTATTATTGTTAATAATGAAAATGTATAGTTCAAGGATACACAAACAATTCTGATACTGTGACAAGAAAATGCCATGTGTTCAAAATTCTGATGGGAGCTTTGGATTGCTGTACACCTATACAACTCTAGTTCAAGTTGGAAAAAAAAAAAATAAATAATAATAATAAAGTGACAAGGAAGCAAAGAGATAAGGAAAAATGGGAAAACTGATGAGTTTCAAGACAGAAGTTTTTGTTCTGTGACATATACACACAAAAGTAGGCATAACTGTAAAAGCATTGTATAATATGTTTCTTAAAAGCTTCAAGAATGTTTGAATCCTCTTTTTGTTTGGAATAATGTATTTATCTTATCCTGGAATATATGAACAGTAGAATGCATGACATTAGCTATTATGACATGCCTGAGAGGAGGGAAGCCAGATGGGGAGGGGTTACTGAAGAGTGAAATGAGTGCTCTCTGTGTCTCCTACACATGGCAGGGAAGTCTTAGAACTTTGTTAAAAAGCAACTTCTTGCATGGGAAGGGCTGTAATAGCTTGATTTTTTGCTGCATTTTTTACAAGTTATAGCTGCTATTGGTGTGGTTACCAGGATGCTTCTATCTTCAGCAGACAGTGTTAGTAATATAACAGTGTTGACTCAGCAGAACAGGGCTGTATGCCAGCCTGGTTATTTTGCCCCAAAATGCACAGTCTATGGCAGTGGGCCACCAGCTGGCACATCAGTCCTGCCAGTTTTGTGCCACCAAAGGAAATATCAAGTGAGTAGTACAAAAGGTCTGGCACAAGGTAGAGAAATTCTCTCCAGGGTACTCCAGAATCCATTCATTCTTACCTGTGACTTTAACAAAACAGCTTTCCTACAGATCTTGTGAAATTAACTGGATACTCTATTTTGTTTATCCTGTAAAAAGTAAACTTAACAATGATATCCAGGGGTGGAAGACAGACTAATACCACCAGAAATAAAAATTAATTTCAAAGTGAATTTGAAATTTGAAAACAGAAAGGCTCTGACTGCACTTTATTTATTTATGTTGTAGTCAAAGAGAGGTTGCCAGGGAACACATTCTGCAAAACCCTATATGAATCTACTCTAACTTCTTTCAGGAACAAACTCAAAACCTTACTCTAAAATACTTAGCTACTGCAAACCACTCTCACTCACTTCAGCCTGCAAATCTCAAGCAATACTCTATTTCTCCACCAAATAAATAAACCAAATTTTAAGCATTTCAAACCAAAGCCTGCTTGAAGTTGTTCTCTTACACTTAATTGGGAAAAACTAAACTGTGCAATCCAACACATTTAAGCTCTTCCTTCTACATGAAAATAGTTGTCACTGCTGGGATAGTGACACTAGAAAACTTTCATAGAAGTTAGTGCTCTTTTTATGCCATTCTTTATCTACTGACCAGATACGTGTAGGCAAAAAGTATTAGAATATGAATTCTAAAATTAGCCACTGTAGTTACAAATTTTCAAAGGTTTGATATAAAAGTCTGATATCTGTGCTTTCCTCTGATATAATCATAATTAATTTGTGTAAGTGCTGGGTGATAACATAATGAAAACTTTGTCAGTGGGGATAATACTCCAGTGGCCAAATTACTTTCAGAATTTGGTCTTGTATAAACTGCTTGAATTCTACTCCTTGGAGGTGGGATGTTCTTAGAAAGAGAAAGATTATCTTTCTGCATGTGTCTAGCACTACTAACTCTGCAGCAGTGTCATAAACACCTTTTAGTGCTCTATAAGAAGGCAGAGTTTACAGAGAAAGAATTCAGGGGATGGGCTAGTTCAGGACTGCTTTTTATCAGTTTATTTTGATAGAGATCCTTTAAAAATATGTGAACTTCTCTTCTTTGTGTCTCTCTCACAAAATAAAATAAAATAAAATAAAAAAATAAAAAAAGGAAGCTAATGGTTATTGTAAAGCAAATCCTACAAGCTGAATCATTCCTGTCTTTTGATACAGCTATATTCCCATAACTCTTCACAAACCAGCTTCATGACAATAATAATGGAAAAAGACTCAAAATATATAACTTTTAAAAAATTTTAATTTAATGAGGAATTATGGTCTCAGATGAATGATTCTGCAATCAGAAACATCTAGGTGTGCGGCAAGATCAACCCAAGAAGCAGTGACAAGTACTACCCAACTGTCATTCCCTGCTACAGAACATGCTCATCATTATCTAAATGTACCCAAGCCCAAAAACAATGGATAAAGCTCCATGCATTGACCACTGACTGTCTTCAGTAGATAATGGGTCAGTTGACTTCAGTAAGTATGGCATCAGTCCTATATGGATCTTGGTAAATCCACTCTGAGAGTAGCTTCAGTGTTCTTTTCTTTGAAGTATACTGTCCCTTTAAGAGCAATTTGCAGCTGCAATCTAATCCAAATTATTTTAATCAAGAAAGTTCTTTACCTTACCTGTTGCTGAGCCCTTTAATAAGGAAGATAAAGCTAAGAATTGGAGATAATACTGCATATATGCAACAAATCTGATGGGACCCAGTAGTGATTTCATCAGTAAATTCTGAAAGCATGTTTCTGCTGCAGTGATAGTTGCTTATATAATAAAGATCAGTGCCATTTCATGTTTTCTACATGGAGCTCTGCACCATTACACCTAGTTCAAGGTACATCTTCATGTTATCTGAGAAGTGTTGGGACAGACAAGGAATGGCTACTGCTCTGCAGATAGACCTTACATTTGGAAGCTGCAACTGGATATCTGCATGACATGGGTGCGCACTGTTTACCCTCTTTGCTCACTCCCTTCCAATTCCACCACAGATAAATGTCTTTCAGAAAGATACTGATGTGCAGCACAGACAGATTGCAGAGTGGAAACAGTCTACAGTTTACCAAATCTGCAGCTTGGGAGCCATTGATAGTTAATGTAGAAAATTATATGAACTTCAAGGCTGTGTTTTGATACAACTCTCAGCACACATGTTGATCCTTTTCAGCTATCCTTTCCTGACTATTTAATGTGTCCAAAAATATTACAAAAAAACTCAAAAATCTTGATGAAAAAGGGCAAGTGTTGTAGCAAAGGCCACAAACAGATGTTTGGCATCTTGCTTTGTTTGTTTAAATATGCTGTATTCTCTCACTGATGCTACTCTCAACTTCCCTTTCCATTTCTTTAAATAGTCATTCTTTTTTCATGTAGATTTATTTTTCATCCAATTTTCAGACTTTCTTAGAATGTGTATAGCCTGAAATGCCTTTATTTGACAATGTAGCTGAAGATTGGAGCTTTGCTTCTTTTTTTATAACTAATTGAAAATAAATACATAAAGCTGCCAGTTCTGTTATGTCTTTTGCCTGATGAAAGGTCATTCACAATCTTTTTTTTTTTTCTGTAGTTAATGAAACGCACCATTGAGATTACACTGAAATCTGAATGCCTTCAGAAAGTTTGAAAACTAAACAATTGTATGTGAGATAACAGAGAAAAATAATTTCCTTTGGAGAATGACCTTTCAAAAGTGACTAGTCCACATCTTTTTAGTGATGCCAACATGTCAGCTTCACATTGTGTACAAACCTCCCTGTCTTTGCCATATGCAAATATCCTCACTAAAATGGTAAAATAATGCTACACATTGTAATATTTCTTTTTTTTTTTTTTCACAAATGTTCATCAGATAATAGCCTTTAAAGGTCTTTGAATACAGAACATTCCATGTGCTGTCTGCTTAGCCAGTTGATTTTGTTTACAAAATGTCAGCATTTACTTTTTTTTTTTTTTTTTTTTTTTTTTTTTTTTCCTGAAAAAGATAAATGATAGCGTCTTCTGAAGAAAGAAACCTAAGGACAATTCTCAGCTTACACCATCAGCATTGACCTCTATTGTTATATTCACTGTAGCACTAATAACAAAAGATAATTGTCACATTCATGTGAAAAGAGAAAAGGTAAGAGAATGTCCAGACAAATGAGATAATCTTTTACTAGATCTATTACCATTTGCTAATAGAAGAGTGTGCTATATTTATCAGTACAATTTTTTCAGAGATCCTAAAATTCAATTATGATCAATAAAACTGGAGATATGCAACCTTAAAGCTTTTCCTTTATATGAATGATTTATGGTCACTAAAGCTTAGATTTGGCAAGCATCAAATATGAAGGTAAAGTTCTTAAGAAACTATTTATAAATCCCTTTAAGAACTAACCAGCACAGATTCTTCCCTACCATTTTATAAATCATTTTTACAACATAACAAATAAATGTTCTTTTTAGAACATAGCCTGCCTCTTGAAAGTTTTGGCATACAACACATACAGGATAGGAAAAAAGAAAAGAAAAGAAAAGAAAAGAAAAGAAAAGAAAAGAAAAGAAAAGAAAAGAAAAGAAAAGAAAAGAAAAGAAAAGAAAAGAAAAGAAAAGAAAAGAAAAGAAAAGAAAAGAAAAGAAAAGAAAAGAAAAGAAAAGAAAAGAAAAGAAAAGAAAAGAAAAGAAAGGAAAAAAAAACATAGATTCAGAGTAGCAGTTATCTGCCAGTTAAAAACACATGCTGATAACAACTTTTATATAGGATTTATGTGATTGGAATATATGGTCAAATTGATGGTTGTGGAATTACATGGCTAGATCCAATAAAATTAGGCCATATTCTAGTTGCCTTTGCATACTTATAGCTTTAATTTGGTATTTTACCTTAGGGAGACTTTTTATTATTATTACTATTATTATTATTATTATTTCCCATAATAGACTCGTGTATAGAAATTCGTGTTTTTTGGAATTGTGTGCCCATAAAATGTCATCTAGATAGTAGTAATGGAATGTAGCCACAAAGGAAGAAAAATGTTGAGCTTTTGAAACACAAACACTGACAAGTTCTGTGTACTAAAATTACCACATAAATTAGAACTGATGTAAAATCGCATACTACATCAAAATAACATCATCCTGCAAATGCTTTCTATACTACCTTCAGCAGTATACCAGGCATTAGCTAATCACGATGCTGCATAGAATTGGTCTGAACTGCATGTGCCTTCATGAACCATATTGTTTTTTGGTTCCACATATTTCAGCATTTAATGCAGAGAAACCACCGTATATTAGCTAATAATTTAATTAATTGATAGGTTCCAGGTAACCTACAGGAACGATTTTAATTTTCACATATAACAATTTAGAACTTTTTACATGGATGCATTGAAATAATATAGAATGCAGACTTTCATCTCAGCAATATCTCCTCAACTTTTCAAATGCTATCAAGTATTTTGAAATGCAAGACAAAGTATTCTATATCATATGGAGCATCCCTATTATGGTAAATTACAGAGTCACATCCTGATATGAGAATCCAGATGTATGCTTTCTTGTTTGCGAAGATTTTTTATTATTTTTTTTAATTTCAATTTTTGTATCAACTGTTTTTTCTACCAACAGTAGTTCTTCTCTTCCTTTGTTAGTAATGTGGAAGTAAGATACATATTTTAGGAACTCCTGTATTATTTTAATGCATTTAATTATATCACATCTGCATCTATGCATTCATATTTTATTTCAACAACTTTCAAGCTTCTTATCTAAGCCCCAAAGAATAGTTGTCATAATAATTGATTTCCTGTGATTCTAATCTCAATATCTACAGGGACTGAAGTACATTCCAATAATATATTATAATTGGTCCCTTTGCTCAATTAATAAGTCAACTCTTATCAATCAGAGACTCTTTCCTTTTGCATTACAAGTGCTGCAGATGCTATGCAGAGAAAAACCTTTACTGAGACAGAAACTCTAAATCTAGGTAAGAAGAATCACTTTTAATTTGACTGTTGAGAAAGATTCCATTCACAAAACTGTTTGAACAGAATAGATCATTCATGACATAAGCCATCAGCTGCTGTACAAAAGAAAACAACTATAAGTATTGATCATGAGCAGAAGCATACTTTTAGGTCACATCTTTGCCTGTGTTGCCTGGCTGCTTTGTACAGTTAATAGTCAGCAAAAGTAGCAATTCACAGAATTACAGAATAGCCCAAGTTGGAAGGGACCTCAAGAATCATGAAACTCCAACCACCACAGGCAAGGCCACCAACCTCCACATTTAATACTAGATCAGGCTGCCCAGGGCCCCATCCAACCTGGCCTTGAACACATCCAGGGACAGGGCATCCACAACCTCTCCAGGCAGCCTGTACCAGCACCTCACCACTCTTATAGTTAAGAACTTCCCCTTGACATCGAACCTAAATCTTCCCTCCTTCAATTTCAAACCATTTTCCCTTGTCCTGCTGTTATCTACCCTTTCAAAGAGTTGACTCCCTTCCTATTTATAGGCTCCCTTTAGGTACTGAAAAGCTGCAATTAGGTCAGTTGTGAATACTTTGGAGAACCTCTCATCACTACATATCTGGGATGATTGTTTTCAAACTTTTTGATACAGTACTGCTATAAGATCACAGTAACTCCAGAATTTTTTATTTTTTATTTTTATAAAACAATTTCTGAAGAAGGCCACTGCAATCAGATATATAGCCATACTTAGACACTTTAGATGGTCCAACTGTAAGTTAAGTAACAGGTATCTGAAGGAGGTCCTCATTATTTCCCATGCCACCTGCAATGATTCTTTCCCTCCAGCCCACTCACAGGATAACACACGCAAAAGCCAGATAACCATCTCATTTGTTCTCTGTTGCTGAACAGCTGGCTATCAGATACAGAAAATTACCTTTCTCAAATACTCCCTGAGAAACTTCCCTGCAAAAGTAATAACTAAGTCAAGTGAGTTTTGGAAGAACTGTGTAAATTAGGTGAGTAGAGACTTCCTGAATGGCTGAAGAAATTATAGCAATGCAAATGGCTCTTTTACTTCTGATGCATTTTTGAAAGTTTCTACTGCTGAAGGTTTTCCACTCTTAAGTAGATGTTCCGTAATGGCTTTCAGCAAACAGGTACTGTATTATTGCATATCTAAGGGTTAAGCAGTTGAAATAGTTGAAAACAGCTTTTGGGAAAATGAGAACACATGCAAAACAAAAAGAATCATGCCATTGGCAACAATTTACAAATCCAAATTTTCTGTTATGTTTTCTGTCATTTATATTACTAAGGACATTAAGCAGGACAGCCACTAAATAAGAATTCTTATCCTGCGGTTTTGTTTTGAAATTCACAATCTTTCTTTGGAGCATACTAGTAATTATCACAGCTACTATTTGTTCATATGTCAGGACAGTAAATGAAATATTGTTTTCAGTTGACTCAACTGTGAAAATGTGAACAGTGGAAAAGTAAACTGGTCTTCTAAATGGCATATAAATTTAAATTAAAAAAAAAAGAAAAAAAAGCAATGGGTGCTAAGTTACTGGTCACCAGTTGGGTTATGGAAAAGAGGTAATCATGGGAGTGTTCAGTGAAGTATGATTTATTAACAAATACTACCCTTAGCTCACTAATTTTATTAACAATAATCATCTTTTTGAGTATGGGATCCATCTCGGAATCAACCATAATGAATAACATTTCCTTCCTGATGGGATAGCACAAGCAACCTGAATACAAATGAAATCCTAGCTGACAGAACTGGGTAGAATCTGAACCTGTTAAACCCCAGTCTGATATGTTAGAATCCTGAAGGGAACTTACTCCCAGGAGGGGAGCAAACTCTTCGAAAGGGCTGATAATAGCAGGACTAGGGGAAATGATTTTAAGTTAAAAGAGGGAAGATTTAGGTTGGATGTTAGGGGGAAGTTCTTTACTAGGAGAGTGGTTAGGTCCTGGAACAGGCTGCCCAGGGAGGTTGTGGATGCCCCGTCCTTGGAGGTGTTCAAGACCAGGTTGGACGGGGCTCTGGGCAACCTGATCTAGTAAAGGCGTATGTTTGGTGGCCCTGCTAGGCAGGGGGGTTGGAACTACATGATCCTTGAGGTCCCTTCCAACCCGGGTGATTCTGTGATTCTGTGATTCTGTGATTCTGTTAGAAATTAACCACATGAGCATGTAATACTTGGTCCTCAAGCTTTAGAGCAACTGCTGTCTGAACATTTGAAAAATGTGCTTCAAATTTAGATTACTGACAGAAGAAAGCTATAAGCAACATTTTTTTCTTTTACTTTGCTTTTCAAGAGACAAACAAAGCAATGTGATTCTAATTCTATAATATGCACTGTATCATTAAGTAGGACTGATCACTGAGTTAAGAATGATGCAGACTTTTCTAGCACATTAGAAAGTTAATTTGATCACAAAAATAGATTAGTTACATACAGGAGCTAATAACGCTTTTGCTAAAATATTTATGGAGTTAAATTATTCCATAAATTGGAGTGAACGTCTTCAAGATTGTTTCATTTTAATATTAATATGGACAAACTATGTCAGAGATGCTAAAAATGTTGAACTTCAAACATGTTTCCTGATCATTCAGTTTTATATAAGTGCTTTTTGGTTTAAGGCATGTTCAGTAAAAGATAAAAGGAAAAGCTTGATATATTTTAGGGTGATAGGTGAACAAAGTTAACACCTTTAGAAATAGGTCTTAAGCTACCACTTGCATATAATAAATATTTTAATTTAGATTGTTGTAAAATGCCATTTGCAGTAACACTGCAGAAAAGTGGTTCAGTACAAAAATAGCTCTAGAAGAACAGAACTAAAAATGATATTTTTTGCAGTTTTCTTTGAAATACCCATTTACCACTTTAAATCAAACTGAATTCATTTTGTACAAATCATATAGCAGACGTAAAATCACTCTAACATGTGATCTTCCCACACATACTTTAGTTTGCCATTCTTCTCTTTCTTTTTGCAGGTGTTGTCAAAAAAAAAAAAAAAAAAAAAAAAGCAAAACCCTCCACTTACCAAGATACCAAGATGCATGTGTGCTAAGCTATTTACAGCTTGAAATGAGAAAATAAACCTTCTTAGAATTCTGAAAGTGTTGAATTTGTTTTTCCCAGCTGGAGAGTAGAGTTTGCATCATTTTATTAATATGTCTATGGCAGAATGTTCTTCAGTATTATGCCAAGAGTCTGTGCTGCATGCTGTGGAGTTCAAAGAAAGGAAAGGGGATTGACTCTGCCTTTGTAAACTGCTGTGTCCACTTGATGATTGCAATAGACCTGTTGATTTTAGGACATGATTTTTCCTGTGGAGTGTAGAGAAGAATGGATGGTTAAGCAGTGAATCCCGAGATTTCTCCATGCCTCTTATTTGTGTATCCCCAACAGCTGCATACAAATGTAACATTCCCTGTTAAATTTTTCTGCTTCGTATGCCTGGAGTTGCTATTTTCGGTTCATATAGTCCATGCAGAAAAGATCATCCTGCACATAGAAAATGGCAATTTGTTCCTTAGGTCGAGTACTGAGGTTTTGGTTTTCTGTTTGGAATGTATTTTTTTCCCCAGTAAAAACAAAATTTAGAGAGCCAGGACATATTAAAGAATCTGAATATGTTTCACTGAGTCTACCTTTCCTCCTATTGCTTTCCTTTAAGAAGGCAAACATGCTAATAAGCAGTCATCATGAACCCTAAAACATACCTAGCTACAATTACTTTTCCCATAATCAATTGCTACCTCTCTTTATCCCACTCAACGGTCAAAAATATTTCCATTACTTTATTTGGCATTTTTGACAAGTACTACTTTGTATCAGTCCTCTTGTCTATGAGATACTCTTATGAGATATGCATGATCTGACATAATCTAAAAAGGTATAGAACCAAAATCTGAAAAGGTAAGAATCTTTGCTGATATGAGAGAAAAAATTAATATAGAAAGCTGTGATTTAATCACTTTGGTTAAAGGCATTTTAATACAATCTTCAATATCTGTTTGTTGCAGGTTTCCCATACTACAAGAGTATTTTAAATTTCTGAAACTAAAATACTGTGAAACACTCCATGCATCTTTTAAGTGCTTTTAAATAACGGCATACAAATTTAATGGGCTCACCTTTCTTGTAGGGGTAGAATTTTAATAACAACACAGTGGCTTTATTAATAAAAAACACAATAAAGTCAGACCTAGGCATAATTACATACACAGCTAGTCGCTCCTGCCATATATTACTTTTCCTTCTGCTAAAACTGTTTTCTGTCATTTCTCCAGTGATTCCATTTCTACTCTGTCTCTGTATATAAGAATGAAGACATCAGTGTTTGAACATTGTGGTATTCCAAAAAATAAGTTTGACATACTATTTGGGCACCCAGTGTCCACACAACATAGGAGGCTCTTGCCATTAAAGAGCTGCAGATGGAGCATGCAGCACATTTTCTGCTATGCTCATAATAATTAACTTTTTGTACTTCTGAGATCACAGACATGACATGATTTATCAGCAGTTTCATATTACTTCTAACCAACAGAAGTTCAAAAATATTTCAGGTTTTTCTGAAATTTTGAAAACCAAGTATTACTTGTTATGGTCTTTGTTACAAGTTGGTCGTCATGTAGACATCTACACATATTTACTCATCACAGTTATGATTAATCTAAGCTTTTTTCAAGTTTGTTAAATCCAAAGCATTAAGGTTGTCAAATTTATTATCATAGAATCATAGAGTTGAATCACAGAATGATTTGGATTGGAAAAGACCTTAAAGACCATCTAATTCCAGTGCCTCTGTGGTGGGCAGGGTTGCCAACCACCAAATCAGGCTGTGCTGGGCCCCATCCTATCTGACCTTGAAGACCTTCAGGGATGGGGCATCCACAACTTCTCTGGGCAACCTGTTCTACTGACTCACCGCCTTCTGAGTAAAGGATTTCTTCCTATCATCTAACCTAAATTTCACATCTTTTAGTATGAAACCATTTCTCTGTGTCTTATCACTATCTGACCATGCAAAAAGTCTGTCTCTCCCATTATAAGATTCTTTTAAGTACTAAGAGGCAGCAATGAATTCTCTCGAGGGCCTTCTCCAGTTTCGACAACACAGCTGTTCCAGCCCTTTGTGGCCCTCCTCTGCACCAGCTTCAGCAGCTCTACATCTTTTTTATGCTGTGGGCCCCAAGACAATACATACATAGTATTATTCCAAGTGGGGCCTCATGAGGAGGAGAGGAGGATAATCACCTCCCTCTACCTGCTGGCCTTGTTTCTTAATGCAGTTCACAATGCAGTTGGCTTTTTGGTCTGCAGGTTCCCACTGCTGGCTAATGTCCAGCTTTTTTGTTCACCAGAACACCCAAGTCCTTCATGGGTGAGATCAGCAGGGCTGCTCTCAAAGCCTTCTCCTTGTCTGTACACCTTTGAGATTGCCATGACCTTGCTCTGGGCTTTGTTGAACCTCACTGGGTCTACATAGGCTCACTTTGCAAGCTTGTCCAGATCCCTCTGGATGGCATCCCTGGCTTCTGTCATACCAACTGAACCACTCAGCTTAATGTCAGCAAAGTTGGTGAGGGTATACTCAATTCTACTGTCCGTATCATGGATGAAGATGTTCAAAAGCACCAGCCCCAAAGCAGACCCTTGGGGGACTGCTCCTCACTGGTCTCCACCTGGACATAGAGCCATTGACCACAACCTGCATCCATGCAACCATTTATTTATCCACCAAATAGCTAATGCTTCAAATCCATCTCTCTCCAGTTTAGATACAAGAATGTGGTTCAGGGCCGCATAAAAGGCTTTGTGGAACTCTTTGCTCTTCCTTTTTCCACTAGTGCTGTCATTCCATCATAGAAGGCCACGAGATTGGTCAGGCATGATCTGCCCTTGGTGAAACTGTGTTAGTTTAACTTCTCATCTCACATGTGCCTATAACATAGCTTCCAGGAAGATCTTTCCCATGATCTTTCCAGCCACAAACATGGCGCTTACTCACCTGTAGTTTCCAAGGTCTTCCTTTCTCCCCTTCTTAAAAATGGGAGTAATGTTTCAATTTTTACAGTCAGTGGGGACTTCACCTTACAGCCATGACTTTTCAAATATGATGGAGAGTGACTTGGCAACCACATCAGACAATTTATTCAGGACCCTGCAATGCTTGTCATCCAGCCCCATATACTTGTACACATTCAGTCTCATCTGGTGGTCTCAGACTTAATCTTCTCTTATAGTGGGAAAGATATTGCTCCTCCAAACCCTTCCTAGAGTTTCAGAGATGTGAGAGATGTAGACACCCTGACTGCCAGTGAAGACTGAAACAAATAACCTGTTGAGTACTTCAGTTTTCTCCATGTCTGTTGTTGACAGTTCTCCCTTTTTATTTATCACAGGGATTACATTCTCCTTGGCTTTTCTCTTCTGACCAGTGTATCTATAGAATCCTTTCTTGACACTTTTGATATCCCTCACTAATGTCCATCTGTGCCTTGATTCTCCTCATTCCATGTCTGCATGTCCAGAAGACATCGCCATAGTCTTCCTATGCCACCGATCCCTATTTCCAATGACTGTACATTTCCTTCTTATCCCTCAGTTTAACCAGCAGGTTCTTTGCTTAGCCATGCTGACTTCCTGCCTCCCCTGCTTGGTTAATTATATTGTGGGATGGAGAACTTTTGTGCTCCCAGAAAGGTGTCCTTAACTACCAGCTTCATTCTCTTCCTTTGTCCCTAAGGGCGCCTTCCCAGGGTATCCTATCTAGTCATTAATTTAACAGCCAGAAGTTTTTGTTTGTTTGTTTGTTTGTTTGCTTTCTGTTTTTGTTTGTTTGTTAGTTTGTTTCTCCTGAAGTTCAGCATTCTGACTCTGCTCTTTTTCAGGCCTATAATCATTGAGATCACGAACTCAGTTAGGGTATGATTATTACAGATGAGAATATTTCCAATTTTAACCTCTTCACTGATCTCCCCTGCACTGGTGAGCACAAGGTCCAGTAATGCTTCACCTCTGGTTGGTTTGTCTGATACCTGGACCAGGAAGTTATCCTCAGTGTACTCCAGGTGTCTCTTGGATTGCTTGTGGCTCACTGTGTTTCTTTCCCAATAGACATCGGGGTGATTGAAATTCCCCATCAGGATGAGAGACCATGAGAGTGATGCTTTTTATAGCTGAAGCAAGAAGGCCTCATCAATAGACTCCCCCTGATCAAGCAACTTGTATTAAACCCTGACCACAGGATGACCATTGTTGGTCTAGTCCTTAATATTTGCCCACAAGACCTCAGTCTGGTCATGGCTGTTTCTCAGAGGCAGCTCTTCACTATGTATCCACTTCTTAACATAGAGGGCAACACTCCCCTCACTCCCTTCCCTGCCTATCCCCTCTTAAACTTTGTAGTCCTCTATCATATTGTTCCAGCTGTGAAATTTGTCCCACCACATTTCTGTGATAGCATTTAGGTCACACTTTCCTAATTACACCATCACTTAATGCCTCTTGTTTTAGGGTGTTTTGTTGTTGTTTTGTTTTTTGTTTGTTTGTTTGTTTGTTTGTTTTTCCCTATCACTCACCTGTTCTCTCTCTGGGTGGAATTATGTCAGAGACTGAGTCAGTTTCATGACAGACACTGATGTATAACAACAGCAGTTCCTTTCTCTGTGCCATGTTGCGATTCTGTACCTTTTTAGTCTGTACTCGAGATCATCACCAAAAAGATTGATTGCACTAACCCAGCAGAAAACTATCTAAACTTGTCTCATGGAGAGACCTGATGTATGTTACAGCTAATGCAAGGTAAATAGAGACAGTATGAAGTAGGGAGCGGTGACAAGGTGTTAGATTGGCTCAAGCTGTCTTGTGTAATTTTGTTTTTGAAAGTGAAGTGACACAACATTTGTGGCTCAAATTTTGCAGTGTGAGATCTTTGTTGTTGTTGTTTGCTTGTTCTTTTTGTTTCTTTTTTAAAAACTGTGTTAGTGCTAGTACTTCTCATCCACTCAGGAAACATTCATTAGGTTTAAAATGACTTACAGATCCTGCAATTTAGTTGAAAATAACTACTAAAATGTTAATGAGGTGTTGTTTTTCAAGTGGTTTTGCTAACATTATAACTTAATCTAATTTGGCCAAAGCTTTGGTATAGATGTGTATATTTCTGTCCACACTTCTCTATAAAATAAATTGCTGTTTAAAACAAACAAACAAACAAAAAGTACTATAAAGTTAAGTAGACTATTTTATCTTTTTCAGAAAATGATACCTTTCTATTAGGGAAGCACTTCATGTCCCCTTCAAGGCCTTAATGCTAAAAACATTCTGATGTGATCTTGCTTTAGCATTTAGTCTGAAAACTTTTCTTTGTGGACACCTCTCTCAGGGAAGGGACCTCAAACAGTCATTGAGTTCAACCCGCATGCTAAAGGTAGGTACAGGTACACATCCAGAGAGCTCTTGAGATAAAAGGAGACTCCACAACCTCTCTGGGCACCCTGTTCCAGTGTTCCGTCACCCTTACTATAAATTTCTTCCACATATTAGTATGGAACTTCCTGCGGTCAGGTTTTGGGCCATTAGTCCTCGTCCCATAACTACACACCACCAAGAAGAGCATGGCCACATCCATTTGCCTCCCACCTCCCATGAGATGTTTATAAACATTTCTCAGATCCCCTCTCAGTCTTTTCCCCAGGCTGAACAGTTTACTCAGCCTTTGTATGGGAGATGCTCTTGTCTCATTGTCATCTTTTTGGCCCTCCCTCTCCAGATTTTCTTGTCATCAGTTTGGAAATACAGAGGGAAAGATGAAAAGTACCTGGGGAAAAAAAAAAAACAAAAACAAAACACATAATAAAACCAGCAGAAAGAAATAGTCTACAAGAAATAGTCTACATTTCTACTTATTTTATCTGTTTTGGGAGTTACCTGGTCTTTTAGGAAAAAAAAAAAAAAAAAAAAAAAAAGATCTCTACAAGATTATTTCTAAGAAATTAAGGCTTCGTTATCTTAATTTTATCTGAGATCATTGACTTTAATCAAGTTAGTTTCAGGACAGAGTGCATAATTGCTTTGCCTCCTGCTGGTCTGCTGAACCTTCATCATGTTTTTTATGTGTTAAAAGCCAGCTGGATTCCCATTCTATGGTCATACTACTTGATGCTGGGAAAGATCCTGAGGTAGTAGGCTAATGTTACTGACATAGAACCTTTGAACTGTTTTTTGTAGGGAACAGACTACCAATTGTGTCAGCCTCCCTCACACTATGTGTAAAGATTTGGTGTGGAACAGCTCATTCTGCAATGAAACACAAGACCTGATTGCCCTGAGTAGATCTCATTAGCACACAAAATATTACAGTGCTTTCTTCAACCGATTTGACATAGGATTCACCTTAATTGATTTCTAACAGAAATATATGTTGCTGCCATTTTATTTTACCCTGTTGCAGACTCATTTATTATATTGAGCTTTGGAACCAAATACCTACATAAAAGGTTAATTGAGAGAAAAACAATATGCTATGTTTTACAGTCCCACTCTACTAAATCTTATAGAGTATGTTCTTTTTAAATTGTATGTATTTTTAAATTGCTTATGTATATGAAAGACCTCCTAGATGAATTTATCTTGAAGTGGAACATGAAATTTGTCAACGTCTTCCATTGTATTAAATTGCAAAGCTATTTAAAGCTAAGTGTTTAAGCTTTAAAAGATGATCTTGTGGATGCTTGATGTTTTTTTGTTTGATTGATTAATTGATTTCTTGTTGTTTTTTTTCCCTCCTCCTAATTTAATGTGCTTTAATAAGTGGTTGCATTAAATTGATAGTAAATAAACATTGCAGTATAAAGGCTACTGGTGTTGCTCGTCATATAAGGATTATTATCTGTTAATGTTTTAGATCAAATTCTGCTCTCAGCAAAATAGTAGTAAGATCATAACAGAGCATTACTTTCTCAGGATGTATAAAACATGCCTTTCTGCAAATGCATGTCTTCCTTCTTTGAATGAGGTCCTAAATCATATAGTCAAACTCAACCCTTATGCAAACTGTACGTCTTCTAGTTTACATCATAATAAATTCATTCATTTTATCCTACTGTGAAAGGCCATTCTTGGAAACTCTCACAATATATTAGCTAGTATAACTACATTTATTGACATTTCTATTAGATTCTACAAACTAGATATGCCTAAATCTGCTGTGATTCTGGAGAAAATGTACTGAAGTCAGTGGAGATACATGAGTCCAAATGGTTGCACAAGGCAAAATGAATTCTGTGAGTTAAATTAGACAAAGATGAATCCACTGTTCTCATTTAAATTGCAGCTCAAACCTATGCCATTCCCTGAAGTTTCCGGAGGTAGAAGAATGGTACACTAACTCACTATCATCCTGTCAAGTACTTCTGTGAGGATTTTATTTGATCTGTAATTTAGGTCCAGTATAAAAAGGGCCAGTGTCCTGATTTATCATAGTTTTATGACAGTGGTGTTCTGTCTGTGCTGAAGAAAGTGGAAAAATGGTTTCCTGAGAGTTCAGCTGCTGAACGAGCCAGATATGTATCTATGGGGATTTCAGGGACAAATCTTATAGGACATTATTCCTTTCCTCATGGTAAGGAATAAATCTGAAATCTTTGCAAGATTCCTCTTTTCAGTTTGCACAATGCCATTTTGGTGCTGTTTCAGACTAATGATTAATAGGAGATCAGCATAATGACCCATGATGTGATTGCATGTGTCTTGAAAAAGCACAGAGAAAAATGAAGGTTTATTTGGGATATAGAATCCCAAATACATAAGTGTTGGTACATAATCAAGAGGCCAAGTCACAGTCTCAGTAAAGGCAGTTCTGCAGAGGGATGCACTGGTGTGCAAATGGGAAGGCTAGAAGACAGCAGAAGAAATGTATTTCATGTGGGAGAGTGGAATGAATATCTGACAGATCTGCTGCAGTGATTACCTATTGCTTTGGAGACTCAAACAAGGAATAGAGTTTGATCCTCTGTGTCAGAGTGCAAAGTGCATCCTAGGAAAAGATTTGGGACATAGGGCCACCAGGGCAGTGTGGTGCTTCCTTCCATAATGAGCCCTGTCTCAGCAAGGTGAACTGAGCTGGAGATGGTGACAGGGGTCAGCCACAACCTTGCCAGCCCTAGGTGTCACCTTAGGCCCTAGAACCAGCCAGGAGTGCATCCCGTGGAAGAGGATAGGATCAATAAACAGAGACAGACATAGCATAGTGCTCATTCTGCAAATCTGAAGTGATTATGTCAGTAGAACAGCCCAGATCAGCAGGGACGTGGGGCACAGCAAGGCTGCTGGAGTCAGACTCACTAGCCTCAACTTAAAAGCAGCCCCCAGAGAAGGGAGCTGGTCCTTGTTGAGGTCTTCAGCAAAGCCTGTTCATTTGTGTTCTGCATGACATCTATAAGAAGGCTGGTATTTCTACCAGTACTTCCTTCAGAACTGGCTGCAAGTTTCAAGTCTGAGCTTGACCGTAATAGCTCTGGCTTACATCCTTGCAAACAAGACCAATTTCAGAGCACTAATCTCCAAATATCTATTTGGAGATCTTATTTTTTTTTAGTAAGCTGGCTGTATGGACTATTGATTTCCTTAAGCTGGGCCTGGTGATGATGGCTTTTGCTTAAATTACTCTCTCACTAGTTTAACATTATTCTCTATAAAAGAGAGAGTTTTGTGCCATATCCTGATGATCTTGTGTTCTCCAGTTACTTCACCCAGCAGTGACCTTAGATCTTATTCCCCTTTTTATTAAATAAATAAAGAAATGCCCTTCTGTGGTTGATTTAACACTGTGGAAATATTTTGGATCCATGTGAAAATTCTAGGATATATATTATAAAAATCCAATATTTTGGTTTGCTTTAATTGTGCTCTATGCACTTTTATTTTTCCTTCATCTCCCAGATGAATTCATCTCTCTCAGCCCTATTTCTCAGTACCATTACATCCTACTTGGCAAATGAGCTCAGTTTATCACTGAGAACTTCATTTTATGTGCTGAGTACTCACACTTAAGCATAATATGATAGTAATAATTTACATATGAAGATTATGCAAATAGAAGTCTAATTGTGCTGTCCTTTTCTGCTCAAGGCACTAACAAAGCAGATTATGAGAATTCAGCATAAATTTGAGTGCTGTACTTTATCTAACACCATTTTTTTTTTCATATTAGCATCTACTCTCACTTGTAGCAACCTGGGACATTGTGATCCACAGCTCCTCTATTCCTGATTCTTTGAAAGAATGTAATAGGCGTGTAAAGTGCACTGTACCTGCTTCTCCTTTACAGAAAAAAAAGTTGGAGGTGAATAGGAAAGTCTGTGGGACTGTTACCACCAGACAGATGATGCAAAGAGCAAGGTAATTTATTAAGACTTCTTCATGAATTATCAAATGCTAAATTCCAGATTTTAATCTCTGTTGAAGTGCAAGAATAATATGTGCTTGAAATCTTGATATTAAGATAAACAAACATTAGCAGGTAAGCACTTCCTGTTTTGCAAAGAAAGAACTGCTCTCCTTTTCCCAGAGGGTCAATAAAACAAATCAGCAAGAAAATATTTGTATAACCCATTGGTGTAATCAAACTGTCTGCAGTGTCTCAGGCTTTGTGTCTTTTCCTGTCATGATGATCAAATGAGTTGTCATAGCTGAGCAAGTTTGAGTGAGAACATTTATAGTAAAAGAAATGTCCTTGATTAGCAATATCCATGTTCTGTTAGCTACTGTTGAAGATTTGTGCTTTAATCCAGCAGCAAAGCTTACAGCCTATCCTCACAGCTTATTTTCTTTTTGATATTTTTCTCAACTCATAATCCTGTGTGTGGCATTTCAGTCATGAAAATTATGTCACAAATCCAGTATAATGTTCTTGTTGTAGGATGAAGCTGTAAAAGGAAAGGGGCTGAGAGACAGCTAGATATGGTTGGTTATAGAAATCTTTGATAAATAAAAAGATAAGGCTTTCTTTTCTTTGAATTATGAAATCTTCAGTGTATAATGTACAGAGTCTGGAACTGCTACTGAGAAAAGTCAGAGAGGAAAATAGTACCAGACTAAAGCCTAAATTACACTTCTTTTTGTTTAGGAAAAGAACATATTTGAAAGTAACAACTTCATGCTGCACTCAGTTGCACATAACCAATTAAAAAAAAAAATTAAAACAAAAAAACAGAACTAACAAAAAGCCCTCACAAACCCAGAAACCCAACTTTAATTTATAGTTTAAACTTTCAAGGAATGATTCTTATTATGTGATGATTTAGATGCAGTGTGGAACTAGAACGATGAAATTTTTTCATAAATATGTCCTATCTTCTCCTTTGGCAATTTGGATTATCACTAGCTGTAATATATAAAATGATTTCCGAATGGAGTGTGTCTATGTACTGTGTTTTGATGTAGTGTGAGCATTATCTTTTATGATATTCAGTTTTGAGTTCAACTGCATATTGTCATAATTTGAGACAGGCACATGTGGTTCTCTTGCAATTAAATGAAAATCCAAAATCTCCTACTAAGCAAATTTTACTTTGAACATATTTATGTATTTCTCCTTCAAAATGCTGCCCTCTAGACCTTGTATACTTAGAGATTTAAACAGTGGCAGAAGCAATTTATTTTTTATTTTTAATAAATGACCCTGAAGGTACATTGGACAGTTATAGTAAAATTAGTAGTTTGGTCACATCTGAAGTGTTTCCTTTGAGAAGCAATAACACAACCTTGTTACTTCATTATGAAGTAGTAGCTAAGCTTCAAGCACGTCTTGTTAGGCTGCAATGAAAAAGATGTAATAATTTTGTGAGGATGATATTTTTTAATGTACTGTGACCTCTGTTATTTTCAGATTGGCTCTGAAGTACTCCCTTAATGCAGCCATAGTAAAATTGTCCAAGGAAATTCCTTTTGTAATGGAAAAAAAAAAAAAAAACAACTAAAAAAAACTAAAAAAAAACTTGATACCTAAGTATACTTTTATGTGAAAATTTCTGCAGCGTGTGTGGATGCTTATGTGTAAGTGTTTTGTTGGATAACCTCAGAGATCCATCAGGGTTTAGGTTTTTATGTCTGAAACTGTGCAGTTGTTTCTGTCAGGGTCTCAGTACACGCTGGTTTTCACTGTCCTTTACTTACTAATAACAATTTTGACTTGCCAATAGTATGTAACTGGTAAAACCTTTCCTCCTTCTGGGCCTAAACAGATAAAAAAGCCTTTCACTCCTTTGGCCAATGTTAAAAGTTTTGTTGTTTTTCCCACTGTGATCTGGAAGCCTGTAAAAACAAGCCCTCAGATCTAAAGCATTATTTCTTACATTTTCAAATATTTCTGTCAGTGTACTGTGTATCCAGTAACTTTCAATGTTTGGAAAGCATTCAGAGGATCCTTCTGGGTGCCTACTTGCTCTGTATTGCTTGCACTGGATTCTGTTCTAGGAAGTCTGGGGAAGAAGCAGACCAAAGGCAATTCTTCTTCTCATTAACAGAATTTACAGGATTGCCTCCTAGAATAATTTTACTTTTGCCATTTTCAGAGACCTATGAATCCCTTTAGGATTCTGCTTCAACGTTACAATTTAGTTCTGAGTGGAAAAGTAAGGGGAGAAGAAATATAATCAGCTATGTACAGATATTGTGTACTGGGGATAATCTGAGCTATTATCTTTGTGCAAGGGCTGCTCTAAAATTAATGCCTCCTATTTTATTATGTTGTCCCATTCCATCAGAAGTGGTATGGAAGTAGAGGCTGAACCTTCCTGCCAATATCCTGGTACATTTTTTGTTGCTGTGTGACAGAAGGCAGCAGAAGAGCTGTCAGAATGGTGTCTGACATGGAAGTGTGTATGAAGCAAAGGTATGGAACAGAATTCTTCCATGCAGGAAGAATGGTACCCATTGATATTCATTGGTGCTTGCTGAACCCTTACAGAGATCCAAACAGTGGATGTGAGCACAGTGCGGTGGTGGGTGATGCATATCAGCAGTGGTGACAGTGACATGTTCTAGAGGTCCATGCAAATTTTTTCTAGTATGGCATGCAGGCTCTTGTTCATCGCTGAAAAATGCACAACTAATGGTGGTGGCTGTGCTGACAAACAGTTCTGTAGCTGAGAATTTGCTCTATCAAGTAGTGTTATTGAACTCTTTGCTGTAGTTCCCATGGAAATAAATATAAGGTGCTACTTTCAGAGTGACCTATGTCTATCAGAAATGCAGTCCAATATAGAAAGGGAACTTGTAAAAGCAATAAAAAGTACTTCTAATGTCACTTCATTATTGTTCATAGGAAGCCCAGATTAAAGGAAAACTGTCTACAGTTTTCTTATCAAGAGATGTAGGAGGAAAACAATAACCTGAATTATAAATATTGCAAAGAAGTACTAATGAAAGTCCCAACATCACTATCTTGTAGCCATTGAGACTGCCAAAATATAATTAATTTTAATTTCCAAAGGGATAAAATGTTTGTGTGTTGTATGAATCTAACCTAACAATGTGACACTGGTTCATCAAGATGAAAAATGAGAAAACATTTCTAACCTTAAAAGCTTTCAACAAAACCTCAATAAGCAGATTTCAAAAAGTGTAAAACTAGGAACCCTAAGATATGGGAAGGTTACACCTAGCATAGCTGTCACAGAAAGTATATAGAATTGATCAAAAAAGAATAATAATAAAAAAAATATATAATATATAATGTGCTTTAGCAGCAAGCTACAAGAGATATGCTAATTCAGGGGCATTTAACAAATATTACCTATTAAAATGTTGGGCAAAAAATGTAGTTCTGTGAAAATACAATTGAGTAGAAAATAATGGGATATATAGAATAAACTTTTGCATGTTCTGACACACTGGATAAAGAAAAAGTCAAGATAATTACTGAGATAAAGTAGAAAAAAACTAAATGAAACTATTAAGAATGGTAAACTTAGCTGTTGCGTTAGAATCAGTATTCTCAACTAAATTAGATAAGAAAGAGATAATTCTCAGGTGGTAAGGTGGGTATGAGAAAGGAAGAAACAGGAAATTACATCTATAACAAAAGGGGGCAGTAGCTTGACAGAATTGCTATGATATAAATTATTGAGACAACATTCTTGAAAATTGCAAGTAAGTGGAATCAGCCAAAGAGAAAGAAAAGCTGAGGGTGTGAGTTTATTTGCAGGGATGAGAGTTGCACAATGGAAGACTAGAGGAAGAAAAGGGAATATAAGTGGCAGAAAATCATGTGGTAAAGAATAAGTTCAGGTGTGCCTGACAAGCAGCCTGATCACTGCAGTACAACAAAGGAGGGATCCTGCTGTTTTGACCATGCATGTGTCTGCCCCATTTCTGCAAAGGGATTTGGGGTGTTTTTCCAGTGTTGGATGTAGAATACTTGGAGGGAATGGACTGAACACCTATTTTCCTTACACGTTTATGTAATCCTAAAAGATGTTTACTTCAACTTCTCATTCAAATTTTCAGACAATAAATACTTTCATTTTGAACTGTCTCAGCATCTTCTGATATAAGGCCCTTTCATTTGAATGCTAGTGACAGCAAGAGTCTTTGGAAAAGTCTACATTAGTCATATTTAGTCTAAAGGATGACTTCAGTTGCTTTCCTTGCCTCAGAAGGTGGTTGAATGGTTATTGAACTTCTGAGAGTTGTTCCTAAACAGCTAGGTCTATGCGTGAATATTCATGTCACAACTGTCTTGGGTGGAATGACATTGTAGGTTAACTTGAAATTTTCTTCCTTGTCTAAAAGCATCTTTTACAGTTATTAATCAAGCTAATTAATTAGCACAAGTTGTATCGTTCTGCTTGGGTGAAAGTAACAGCAGTCATTCTGAGATTATGTTTTTGTGATGCCCAATAGAAAAGACTGGGTGGCAGGTGCAGAAGGTGCAGATGTTCTTCCAGAAGGTATCTACAAACTAGTATTATTTTACATTTGCAAAGCAGTCACAAATTCATAGTTTGAGAATAGCTGCTGGTGATGGGAACATGGTGATGGAAGTATGCTCTGGAGCTGATGATTGTTCTTTGAATGCCAACAGTAACTTCAGCTTCAAATCTGGAATTCCTTTTAATCAAATGTGTTCTTTATATTACAATTAGGGAAACATGCAAACTTCCTTCAGACTCCTCTGCTATTAGTATTTGTTTACAAAGAACAGTGTCAATTGGATTGTGAACACAGCCCGGCAAATATGTCATTTTTAAGTAAGTGGTACCTGGCTGTAAGTTTTGTAGTGACCTGGAAACACAGAATCTCCAGCCTTTCCCAGGATTGCTATGATCACTACTGTTTTTTAGGTAGTTTAGATAAACTGTTTTTTAGACTGTTAGTGGCTGAGTAATTGTCCAGTCTGCCTGAGGCTGTGTCTGTAAGTGTCATCATGAGGAAGACCTGACAATCTCAGACAGTTCCTGTATTACAAATATCTGCCATGCAGTCAGAGGACTATACAAAAAATCTTAACTCTGTGTGTATTCTCTTGGCTTTTTTTTTTTTTTTTTTTTTTTTTTTTTTTTTTTTTCTGGAAGCCAATTCTAAGAGAAACAGGAGAGGCCTCTTAAACTCCTTTCTGTTCAGTGTAATTCTGAGATCATAATCTCTTTTGATGGACATGGTAGAATGGTACAGATTAGTATAGATCCGTACTTTATGTGTTTTCCTCTATGCTAGCGATACAGTTGCTAAAGCTGTCTTGTTTATTGCTGATTAGGAATATTTCAATAAATATCAATGAGTAAGTAGAACACAATTTTATGTTGCAGATTCAAGAATCAAGGGTTTCAACTAGGTAGTTGGTTCATCTTAAAATAAAAGTTGGTGATCAAACTTGCATGCCTCATTTCCTAAGCAAAAAAAAAATGACTATATGGTCTAGAGATCTGAAGTATCCAGAGCTGACTGTTTTTATGTACTGTATGTATGTGTATGTAAAGGCACATGCACATGATTAGGCAGTCACTCTGAAAAAGAAATAAAGGCAACTTTCTTAGAAGCATAACAAATATAGCATTTATTTTTGCTTTAGCTATAGATACACTCTTTATAATTCAATTCATATAATCACGTTTGTGTCAGAACAGAATATACTTGATTTTTCTAACTGCTTCAAACTTCATTGTTTATATGAGACTATCCAGGGGAGATTGTCAAAGTGTGAGAATTAAATTAGAAGTAATGATTTAAAATTAGTAATGAAAAGCAAAAGCCAGAGAATGTGAGTGTAATTCAGATCTTTCATTTGTCCAAAGGCTAGCAGTTGTTGTGATATTCCCCATGTCAGATTTTCTACAAATAATTTTATATGGCATGTAAAAAGAAAAGACTTAAAAGAAAATAAATTTATAATTGACACTAAATTATTGAGGCTAGTTAAGTAAAATGAAGCCTGAAAGCATTCTGAAGTAATTAACAATGGTTGATGAGTAGGCAGTGGGATGGATAATGTAAGTTTTTCATAACAGAGGTGAGGAAATACTAACTGGAAAGCATAATCAGAGTTGTTCATACGTGTGGCATTAAAAAAATAATTTTAAATACTAAGGAAATAAACACTACTAGCAGTTAAGTTTAAACAAGGCTGAAGACAAAGCTATACTTACCACATAACTGTAGACTCAAGTGTGTGCTTTCAGCCATGGTGAGAGATGTATTATTTATTTTGTCAGATCAAGATAGAAATGTTAATTGAAGACCTTAAACTGTTGTCTAAGTTTCCATCATTTTCCAAGAATTTAGATCAGATAGAAAATCTTCATTTTGTAATTTCAATGAATTTCAGAAACTTAAGGAGAAGATCTTTGTCTTTATGGATCAATCACCTTAAACTACTATGATAGTTGATTACTAGAAGTATGTACTCTCAGTGCATGATTTATTTTAAACACCTAATTTTAGATGGATGAACTGTGCCTTAGCCATTGGCTAACATGATCAATTTCTATTGACTATAAAGAGAACCTAGGAACACCAGATCAAATATAAATGTCCACTTTAAATTAAATTATTCCAGCTTTAGTGACAAAATTAACATATCTCACTTGACTGTCTCACTTGGTAGGAATGGATATTCAGTGTTAGCTCATTTTGTATTGATAGTAATAGAAATGCAGAAATATAAATAGGGACCAAAATGGCTCTTACGCTTTATGTTGCAGAAAAAATAACCCAAAAGAATGTATCAAGTAGTTCAGTCTCATTCTATCTCAGGTGAACTATCAGCTATTTTCTAATCTCTGTTTTGCTAAGGTTAATATATAAATTAAGAAAATAGGAACATTACAACTTATAATAAAAATAAACTGTTAACAAGTGTCTACTAAAGGCAAACACCATCAGTTTTAAATCTCATTCAGAGACCATGTGGACAGATATCTCAATATATCCTCTAGTCAAACATACGGAAGAAATATCAAAGTAAACCTCTGCTTAAGACCATAATGTTAAACTCCTATTCATACCTATGTGAGCACATGATAGTGAAAGTAACTCCCATAATTCTGCTGGCACCATTTGCATGTAACTTTTTCCACCAGTGTTCAACACTATGTGGTCTGGTCCAGTGTGTTGAGTAATAGATCTGTCCATGTAAAACAATCTGATATATGTACTGTCTATCATAATTTCCTTTTGATATCGTCTCAATTTTTCCTTAAGAAGATATTTTCCTTAATGGTTTATTCTTGCCCAGAGAAAACGTTCACTAGTTAGTATAAATGCAGATTATATATATGTGTTTCTATTTCTCGCTCTCTCTTTTTTTTTTTTTCTTTTCTTTTTGTAATCGAATAAAACAATTAGCATATCCCACTTACCATTTTAACAATTTGTCATCATGTCTGAAGATAATTATTAAGCCAATAATAAACATTTAACGTTGTTTTCTTTGTGCTAAATTTTGCTTGCTGTATATTTAGCTGACAAGTGAAGCCTGATAAATGAAAGTAAATGCTATCTTAATGACTTTGAGAAATTTGGAATGATTAATTTATTCAGTTTTGTTGTCAAAGTTTTCCAGTCATAAGTGAGAATATATTTTAAGTAGGGTTAAACTGTGTTGCTATGATAGTGTTATGGTGGCTGATGAAAGTAATTTGCAAACAACAGTAAGTGCCAAAGTCAGAAATCGAGTGTTCGGGCTATCAACACAACAAAACTCTAACCTAACAGAGTTTATTTACCAGATGGCTAGAATACTGCACCTCTTTTGTAATCATTGTTGCAAACATATGCATTTTTATTTTTATTTTTATTTATTTTTAAAATCTAATAAGATTATAGCTGAAATTATTCCTGTATTCTTTGCAGATCTAAACTTTGATCTTAAATATTCATAACCAGGAAGATATCTCTTTGGGCATGTATTTAGACAGAAATTAGAATGTGGTGTAAAAGAAATTGCAGTATATGGTGATTTATCACCACATTGATCATGGATTATTGCATGGAACTTGATCCTATAGTGTATTTTTCAATCATTTTGTGAAAGTGGCTAATTTCTTAATATGCTAATTTTTAATGGGCTATCTTGGTATGGGATACTCTGCACAAAAGTGAAACCCAAATTTTTGAACAATAGGGATTTGGTTTCAGTGCTTCTAAAATAAAATGAAAAAGTTATTGAAGCAATCACAGTGTTTTCTGAAGCATGCTCTAACTCAATTATGGTAGTAAGTGAATTTGAATGTCATTTTGTGCAGGAAAGCACAAGTATATCAGCATTTTTAAGTAAATACTACAGTTCAGATTTTTTTTTTTTTTTTTTTAATTATTTTTGGTAGTTATTAATTCAGTAAATGCAAAAAAAAAAAAACAAAAAAAAAACCAAACAAACTTTAAGTTGAGAAATCCATCCAATGAGAGCTGGTATTCAATGAGAGCATATATTTTGTCTTCATTTCTAGTGAATGTTTGCCAATGCAATGTACCTTTTTAATGAATGAATCATATTAGTTCGATGTTTAGTTTGAATTGTCGAAACAATCAAAACATTTCTTAATTTATTTGTTTTGACAGTTTCTGTTGCAGCTGTGGTCATTATTCCATGGTGTGTGACACTGTATTATATGCTGTTGGTAATTTAATGGTTTTTACTTTTTTTTTTTTTTTTTTTTTTTTTTTTTTTTTTTTTTTTTTTCCAGCTGTAGCCTCGGTATTCAATGACAAAAATGGTCCATTGGAACTCTCTGATTAACATGCAAGAACAATTAGCAAGGTAAGCCTGTGCTAAGAGCACTGCACTCTGTGATTTGCTGTTTAAAAATGTGATACCAACTTGAATATATCTGACACCATCACATGAGAAACAGCCAGAACTCTAGCATATGTATCCAACCCACTACTTTTGTTTTTTTTTCTTCTTTTAATTAAAAGTAAAAAAAGAAGTTTTGTTACAGATGTACATTAACTGTGTACATCAATACATTATGTATTTTGTATGTGGCCCAAGACAATTCCTCTTCACTCAGTGCATCTCAAGTAAGCCAAAATGTTGGACATGCATGCTCTATAGGGGAGAAATGGAAGCTTAATGTTAAACAAAAAAGTATGTTGAAAAAAATTAAAGGCTGGTGAAAGAATAAATATGTTGATAAAATTAAAATAAAATAAATACACTCTTAATATTACCAATTGCTTTATATTATCTGGGTCTATAAGGTGGGCTGGGATGGCAAAAAGATACATCTTTACACTCCTAGATGGATTGATTTAACTGAAATAATTCAGGCTTTTGAAATATGCTATTTTTAGACATCTTGATCTTTGTGCCAGTTTCTTTTGTTCTGATCAGCCAAATTCAGACATCTGTCCTTTAACATTGCTAGCCAGGGAACTGCACTAAACTGCCATGTCTGTTTATGCTCAGTTCAGCCACATGTTGATTTTTCTCCTGTTTTCGTGCTGTCATTCTTCCTGTTTCTTCCCAGTACCAAAGCCATTTTAAGGCAACCCAGTTACACAAAATAAGAATTATAAATTGCTTCTGATGTCAGTTTGATTTAATCATCTTGAGTCCCATATTTCCTTCTGAAAAGTAAAAAGTGCCATTGGTCTTGAGTATCAAAAACATTCTCATCTGTCGCGACAAAAGTTCAGTCAAGGTATATTTTTTCTATGATCTAGGGATTCTTCAAGAAAAGGAAATTACAATCTTATACTTATTTTTCTATCAACAAATATTTTTGCGTAAACATGTGTATATACCCCCAAATACATTTTAATGCAATTTATTATTATTTATAATTGAGCTAACAAATTAATGCTATATATGTCATGATTGATCTGTATCAATATGTTTGAGTTGAGTAGAGGTGAATTACTGAGTTATTCACAAACTGAATGTTCTGGATGAAATGTCTACATCTTTCAGTGAAGTAGAATGTGAAGACTGATTTTTATTCTCACATCTGCCATTTCATGCATCTCGTTCTAAGCTGTACAAGAAAGAAGCATGCCGTCTGGTAGCCACCTACTGTGATTCTGCATTGAGCAAATTCTGTGGAGGATGAAGGTGTAATAAGGAATGAATGTCTCAGAAAATTGGTTACTACAGAAATGAGACTGTAAATCAAGACATGCTTTCAAACAGTTGGAAGCAGTAAGAGATCAGGATTTTTTTCTTTTGTAAAAACTTATTTTTAGTGTATAGTATAAAGCATATGAGCAAACAAGACTGGGAAAGGCAATATATCACCTTGGGAAATATTTTCTGTCTTTTCCTAAAGCTCAATTGTTTTCCTTTGGCAGTAAGACAATATCAGCTTTCTCCTTGCATTTCCTGCAGCATTTTCCTTAAGGCTGCCCTGGACAGCAATGTAGGGGAGCCAGATAAAGCCAAGATCTCGTCTGTGCAGGTACTTTCCAAGTAGGAAAACCAAAACTCAGAGAGTGAGAGCTCTCTGAAACACACCATTCCAAGCAGGTTCTTTTCGTGCAATAGGCATCATGCCATGCAAACACATGCAGCCATCGCTTGAAATAGCATTAAATCTGTTCAAAATCAGTCAATACTGAAATACTGCATTCAAATCACTCCTGTACTGCATACCTTCACAGTCAGGATAAATCTGGTGACAACCTACAGGAAACTGAAAATAGCTGGGATCTCAGAGATTGCAATTGTATTGCAAATATAATTTGAATTGCAAATATAATTTGCTTCATTATATAGTTGCAAAAACACAAGGACAAAGACTCCAGTAAAGGCCCAGAGCTGCCAGTGCTGCAAGGAAGCAAAGAGCAGGACTCCCTTGGCTGTCATGCTCTGCTCCTGGCTCCCCTGCTCCATGCTGTGCAGTGGCCCAGCCATGTCTGGACTAGGCTGCTCTGCAGGCAGATGCTCCTGTGCATCTACATACACATGATTAATTCCCATCTGAGGCTTCATGACAATGTCCATCAACACCAGGGTGATGAAGATCACCCAAGCCATGGACACTAGCACCTGTGTACTGCACTCACTGAAGGCCTAGGCTGTAGTATCGTGGTGCTGCCTCTCTTAAAGCCTTATGACAGCCCCCCTGTTGTGACTCATCCTGCTGCTATCACAGCCACAGCCACACCACTACTGTCCTCCTCTCCTTTCTTGTCTCTTTCCTCTCTCCTCTTCAATTGGTCAGTGTCAAAGCTTAACAAAATATACAGATTTTAAGTTAGTTTTTAATCAGGATCCCAGTGATATGTACTAGGTCTTTAATAGAAAGTTTCTTTCTTGAATTTATATTTATTGTTAGCAGGGTTTGCCTCTCTGATTGTTAATTGTTATCCCTTACTGATAATTCAGGTTGGTAGTAATAAAGACCTTGAGAGAAGCCTGAGGGTTATCAAAAGCGACTTCAGGGCATTAAAGTGGTTAGTTGATGGAACAGGAATAAAGATGGTGTTTTCCTCTGTCACTCCGTGGCAGCAAGGGATACTGAGATGACCAGGAAAATCCGTCTGATAAATATAAGGCTATGAGTCTGGTGTAATTGAAGAATTTTTGATTGTTTGTTTGTTTGTTTTTTGGACCATGGAGCAGTTTTTTTAATGTCTGGCCTGGTGGCTGCAGATAGGTCTCACCTGTCTGGAAGGGGGAAAGAAATCCTAGCTCAGAAACTGGCGGAGCTTGCTGAAAGGGCTTTAAACTAGGTATGAAAGGGGAAGGGGCTAAAACAAGGCTTGTCAGAGATGAGCCATGGGGAATGATGACAGGATTAGAGGTGAGGCAAATGGCTCAGCTGAATTGCATCTACACTAGTGCACACAGCATGGGCAACAAGCAGGAGGATCTGGAAGCCATTGTGTGACAGGCAAACTGTTACTGAACATGTTTGAATTGCTACAAAGACTAGAGTGTTGCAATGGTTGGATATAAGCTCTTCAGGAGAGAGAGACAAGGAAGGAGGAGCGGTGACATGGTTCTCTATGCGTAAGAGAGTTTCAGTGTTGAGCTGAGAGTGGTAAGGTTGAGTCTCTATGGGTAAGTAACAGGAGGAGGGCCAACAATATTGACATCCTGGTGGGAGTTTGTTATAGATCACTTAACCAGGATGAAGAGATAAACAAGGTGTTCTACAGACAGCTGTCAGAAGTTGTGTGATTGCCAGCCCTTCTTCTCATGAAGGACTTCAACTTCCCTGACATATACTGAAAATATAATACAGTGCAGAAGAAGCAGTCAAGGAGGTTTCTAGAATGAGTGAAAGATAACTTGCTTATGCAGCTGGTAAGAGATCCTCCCAGGCTGTTCACAAACAGAAGGACTGGTGCAGATGTGGAGGCTGGGAGCTGTTTGTGACCACAGAATGGCAGAGTTCTCTATTCTCAGTGAAGTAAAGAAGGGGGCCGTCTTGGACTATTGGGGGGTGCACTCTGAACTCTTCAGGACACTGGTAAGGAGGATCCCTTGAAAGCTAGTCTTGAAGGATTAAGAGATCCGGGAATGCTGGACACTTGTCATGGTTTTGTAATTTTTACTATTGGTATTCCACATCATGACATCATGTGGAGCACAGAAAAGAACTACACATCCCAGAGGACCTCATGGGCAGAGAGGAAAATATATCATGGACATGACACTCGCTCTGTCTCTTGCTCTGACTACCTGGCATCAGCTGTGGGTGTGCTGCCAAGCCGTGTGCCTTCAATTTCAAAGTAGTCTTCTTGGTCTTTGGAAACCTCTCTCTCTCTTATTTTACTTGATTTATTAGCTTCAATTTCAATTAGATTGCATTACACTGTGTTACCTTGTGTTCCAATATCATAGTTAGTAAAATAAGTTTTTGTCCTTAGATCATTGCTGCTGCTCTGTTTGTTTTCTTGAGCCCAGCTCACATCTCCCTACCCCTTTCCCTTTTTCCAACCCGGGCCATTTTTGTGATTCTGTGATTCTGTCCCTGGGCAACCTGCTCTAGATGTCCCTGTTTGAGCAGGGGGGGTTGGACCAAATAGTTCCTTCTGACTTCAATCTCTGTGATTTGATTAAATACTCTATGCATGCTGTAGCCATCTGATTGACATAACGACAAATTTGCATTCAGCCCAGCTAAATGTGTAATCTCAAATTCATGTTACTCTGTCAAGGTTTATGTGTTTTTAAGTGCTATAGTCTCTTCATTAAAGATGTTGTCATATGATATTTACTGTTTTCCTGGAGTGATTTAGAATGTTATGTACTTATTTGTAACCAATAAATAAGAAAATATCTAAAAATCATACAGTCAAAAATTGTGCTTCAATATTTGTGTGGATTTCCACATTGCTATAAGCAATGTATTTTTTTATTTTTTTATTTTATTTTATTTTTAACTGAAAGAAATCAGAGGAGAAAAAAAGCTCTTATAAGTTTTTTTTTTTTTTTTTTTTTTTTTTTTTTTTTTTTTTTAATGTTCACAGAGAATAATCTACTGGTTTGGAAATGGACTAAGAAGTATAACAAAACTGAGCTCAATGTAGTCCTTTGGTAATTAACATTACTTGTCAAAAACACTTTCTTTAGGACTGGAATTTGTTAGAAACAAAACAGTTTTAACTTTGTTTGAGACACTTAAGTAGGATTAATCAGTGAGATATTGCAGTGATGAGCTGAATTTTTTTTTTTTATTTTTTTTTATTTTTTTTTAATAGCAGCACTTTTCAGTAATAGTGGAATGGAGGGCAGAGATCTGAATATGTCCTTCAGAACATTTTAAAACTTTGCCTTTACTCTGTGACATGCTTCTAAATAAGGTGTGTACTTTGAGAATAAGGTTGATACTTCATGAATCACTTCCTTAATTTAACGAAGAACTTCATGAAATTATCTTTGCTCATATATGGTATTGCTTCATATTTGTTCCATTTGTTGCGTTGGACCTGGAGTACTCTCAGGGAAGAATTTGAATGGGTTAATGTATTCAAAGATTTTTGGGTTAAAATATGCCTTGGCTTTGCATTTCACATCATAGTATAAACCACAGATATCCTAGACAAAATTCTGTCTTTGAAGTTTAGGAAGTACAAGAACTTAATGCCTTTCTGATAGAGATCAAGAGGTATTGTAGTGAAGAGTGGGGAAAAGCGGACAAAATCATTGCTCGTGTTTGGCTAGCAGTACTTTTTATTCTAAGCAGGTGAAGAAATGTGCTTAGATGGACTGTATCTATTTGGTAAAATTAAACCTGAAGACTTTATGTACCTTTATAAATGACCATAATTTATTCATGTCAACTTAGATATGGATAGAAGTAAGTAGATTAGTGTGAAGGACAGATCTGGTTTTCTTTTGTTGTCTCAAAGCTTGTTTTGTGATTAGACTCTGACTGGCGACTGCTAACTATCTAGGGTGAATGGTGGTTGCTATTGTGCCATCTCTGCTTATGATTGCAAAGATAAGCAGAGACAGGACAAGCAGTCTTTTTCAGGGGTGCTGCTTGAAGGAGCTGACCACTGCAGAAGGCGGTAATGCTTGTGTCTGGTAAACAGAGGCACCACCAACCCCTGCTGGCTTATCTGTGGGCCAGGAATGTCACAAAAGCTGGTTTTAAACCATTTTACAAAGAGTGATTGCCTTCAGAAGATGCTTGTTTAGACATTCAGTGTTTGTTCGAGATATCCTCAAACTTCAAAGAAGAAGAAAAACAACCCCACCGAAATGGGGGATAAAAGGCCCTCGCTAAACTGGGGATTTTGGGGAGATGATTTTTGGAGACAGACTTTGGAGACGATCTCTGGAGACGAACCCTGGAGATGAACTCCCAAAAACACCTTTGACGGAGAATTCCCTGAGGGGAAAACCTTTTCGGAAGGCCGGCTTGCTGCAGTGCTTCCTGACTTTCTCCCATCCCCCGCGGTGATCAGACGAGTTCTTGAAATCAACGGACCTACTGTGTACCTCGCTGGACCCACGGTGGTGACTATCTCTTTTGCTCTCCACAGACTCCTTGCTTATTTTTCCTACTTTTCCTATCGCCCACCTTCCCTTCCCCATCTCCCTAAAACGGCCAGGACTTTAATAAACTGGTTGGACCAACATTTGAACCGTTGCTTCTTAATCTCACGCCGGGTATATACACATATCAAAGAACCTTGCCTCCCTCCTGCAAATTGGAGCGAGACAATTAGGTTGGAATAAATTCTTGTGTTATTTAAACAGAATATAAAATAGTAGCCCCCGTCTCATATTTCTCACTTTAAAGCCATTCCTACTGAATTTTCCCTGATTTTGGACTTTTCAAAAACTGGAATTTCCAAATTGGCTTAATTGTGAGAAACTTCAGTGATGTCTAAGTTCTGTGACTTCTGGATGACTCAATTTTTTTCTGTGAACAAACTGAACAGTTTAATCTTTATAATAGTTTATTTCTTTCTGAAGTGTTTTTATAGTGGATAGCAATCTACTAGGCCAGTGTTATGTTGATCTAAATTCAAAGATAAAAAGCTTCATTTTCACTTGAAATCCTAGATAGCAGGCTGCCGTTCCATTCACTATTCCATCTATTTACATACCCAGCCAGGCAGTTAATGTATTTTACACCATTTCTACAGTAACTGCTCTCCCTCATTTACAATGAGTAAATTCATAGAAATGATCTGTTTAATCAGCCTGAAAATATAGTGGGCAAAAGAGCCTATATTTTCAGAATGCCCTGAATTAAGAACAATGTCTTTAGCCCACCCTATGAAGATCATGTAGGATCAAATGAGTCATATTTTACAGAACTGCAGATTTTGACCTACCTAACCTTCAAGTAATCCTCTTGAAATTGTTGGTGTACTCTGCCAGAAATAGGAGTGTGTGTAACAGCTGTTGAATTGACAGAGTTGGACTGTCTGTTGGGAAAAGCATGAAACAGTTCAAGAGACAAAAATCAGAACAGCTGAGCAACTGCAGCAGTCTAAGGGTCCTGGGGTGTATGAAGTGGCCAAATTGCTGGATATGTTACGAAGGGCAGAATATGAAGCACCAGTGAAGTGAAGTCTATCGTGTTAAAATTTATTAGGACCAATTGCAGGCTAAAGTGCTGTTTAACATGCAACAGCTGCTGCTGCTTTCCATATAACATGGTGTCACACATTCTGGGATTATCAGATTGCCTCTCTACCATATATTTCTTTCAATATCTCTGTTCTTCGGAACTGCTGTGATTTCTCTGGATATGTCCTTTGGCCCTTTATTCTTTTCAGAAGTTGTCTTTCCAGTCACTACTAGCTACATGGGTGAAATAGGGTACGTAACTAGTGTTCAAAAAAAGCCTAACCATATTTATTTTACAATAAATTTTAATAAATCAGTAAAATCAGTTACAGTTTAGAGGCCTTACATGTAGATAAGTTGTGCAGTGGATTCAGCATCTGAAAACCAGATGGCAAAGAAAAAACTGGAAATACAACAGATGGACAATGAATGATATGTAAATTAAATAAGGTTTGAAGAATCTTGGGATCTACTTGTCACTTTAATGATTGCTTATCAAGTTACTTTTATATTTTTCATAATACAGTATCTCATTTTTAATTTCATATTTTCTCTTTTAAATAAGTTTTGAATAAATATATAAGGAAAAAGAAGCTGAGTTATGTCAAAAAAGAACCAGTTACCTAATTAGTTCCTGACAAACACAAAAACCAAGTAGGTAATCACAATCTAAAGGTATTAACTGTTTATGTGTCTTAGCTATAGAACTTCTATAGCTTATGATCCATAAGATACATAAATGGAAGCTAACTTGCAAGTCATGGCTTTAAATATTTGCTTGCCTTGGCTCCATTTAGTGCTTTTTTAACTATCCTTAAAAAATAAATATATTTAAAAATATATGTACTTGTATAACTACATTATCATTAGGAAAGGGAGGGGCTAAAAAAATGTTCTGCTTTGTGCTGAGGTGGCTAAAAATCTCTGTTCAAGTTGGTTGCAATTTGAATCTTCTAAGCAATGTTAGGCCATTCTGTTCACAGTGTTACTATCTGTATTACTCAGATTTAATAGACTAGGTTTTCTAAATAACTCTGCCCCATTTTTGTGCTATTTTGCGCCTGCTATTTTCTGAATAACTGCTTGTTTCTAAGGTTAAAAAAAAAACACCTAATCATTTATTAATCAGTATCTTTATCAGTAGAAGTCTGAGTGATTTGAGAGGAAAATATGACACTGTGAGAAAGATGAATGTAGGGTTCAACATATTTTGTTTAAATATTATTCAAACATTAGCAAACTTACACAGATGCAGGATGACGGAAAGGGCTTTTGAGAAATATTTTTGTCCTTGGGCAAATGGTAAGCCAGCACAGACTTACCCTCAAGTTAGGGAAGGCCTATTGTTTGTTTTTAATTATGGTTAATCAGCTAAAATGTTGTTAAACTTGCAGATGAACAGAATTATTATTATTAACAGAATAATTTAAATAGTATTTTCTGCTGACTGACTAGATACAAGTCTATTGGTCATATAATTTGGCTTATAGTCTGGACTGTTTTCAAATTTTTTGTTGAAAAATAATCACAAGGTATAGATCTTTCATTATGATGACTCTTTATGGAGAACAGGCTAGAAGTATTGATTCTGCTAATGGGAAAAAAAAAAAGTCTGTTAATTTCCTTTTAGTTCTGTGCACCTAGGGGGGTATGAGAGAACAAAACTTTGATATACCAGCAAAGGAAGCATCTGATGTAATACCTAAAATGTTGAGATGTTACCTGAAAGGTCCATGACTTACAGTATAGTATTCTGACAATCAACTGTCAAACTAAATCACCATAGATTAAAATTTAATTTAGGTTTCCCTTGAAATCTAATTAAACTCAGGTTTCCCAAAATCTTGAAGAAGACAGCTGTTGTCTTCAAAGTTCAGTTTTATGTCCATCTATTCCTTTATAATAAAGATTATGACAGGTTCCAATTCATTTGCTATTAATTTTGAAGTTCCTTTCAGCTATGCCTGTTGAAAAAAATATGTGACCTGTAATTCTGAATTGATATGGTTTGACCTATTTTCATAACTTTTAATACTTTATTCATAGGAGCATAAGTTGATATAGAGGAGTTGTGGTAAAAAATAATCTAAAAAAACTTGGACTTTCAATTTAAAGATTTACCAGTGTTCTGTTGAAAGAACAGTATCAGGCATTACTCTGTTTTGACATTTATCAGTGAATATAATGCATTAGGAATGAATTTCTCTCTTAGAAATGTTTATTTTAACGTTTATGCATTTAATTTCTGTGAAGAAAAATAACTGCTATCCCACTTTTCTTACATACCTTACACTTACAGTATATTAATCTAAATAATGCATTATGACAGATGATATATTTGTCATGGAGTTTTGTTTACATTATATTTGAAGGTGTTTAACTGAAAAATCAGTTTAAGAAACAGTAAAGTCTATCTCTTTGCATTATTTAGCTTTTCTTTTTCTAATAGCGAGTCCATATTATGGCAAAGATATTAGCTTCTATTTCAGGAGAGAGAAATGGATTAGCCAGCAAATGAAAACAGACAGTTTTGAATTCTTAAAATTACAAACTGAAAGAAAACACAAAAACAGCAAGAAAGAAAACTGTTGAATCTGAACTTCGAGACTTCTCTCCAGTAAACTTAATCAGAAAGAGAAATGTCTTGGAATGTTTCTAAAGCAAAACTAAAAACATTTATAATAGTAATTGAGATAAACTGGCAAGTTGGGAGTATCTGCTACAGAAACAATAGGAGGAACTATTATGGTTCATATGATCTGAGACTTGTTAATACCTCAAATACAGTGTGGCTGTGAGAGTTGAGGTTGTTCAGTTAGTAGAATAGAAGGCTCTGAGAAGGCCATATAGTGGACTTCCAGTGCCTAAAGATGGTCTACAAGAAAGCAGGAAAGGGGTACTTTGTCAGAATGTCTTGTGATAAGAAGTAGTAGCTTTAAAGTGAAAGAGGAGAGATTCAGGTTAGATATTAAGAATTATTTTATTATTGTTATTATTATTATTTATTTATTTAAGAGAGGGTGGTGAGGCACAGGAACAGGTTGCCCAGAGATGTTGTGGATACTTCATCTCTGGAAGTGTTCAAGGCCAGGCTGGATGAGGCTTTGAGCAGCCTAGTCTAGTGGAAGCTGTCCCTGCTCATGACAGTGGAGGTGGAACTAGATCTTTAATGTCTCTTCCAAACCAAACTGTTCTTAGGTTCTATGATAGTAAAAGCCAACAAGACACACTTTAAAACAGTAATTTGGAGAACTTCCTAGGTAATGTATTTGTTATTCTTATTGATGCAGATGAGGGGAAAAGTAGCAGGTAACCTTTAACTATAGCTACTTTTAGGCACAGTGGGCACATAATGTTTCCTGTAATATAACTGTGGTAGATCTTCCCACATTACTTATATTGCCTATATATATATATGTATGTGTGTGTATACATATATATATTAAATAAATATATTGCTGTTCATTTACTAGCACAGTAACAAACACAGTGTTGTGCAATAAAGGACAAGTATTTTTGTAGCCATGTTACAAAATTGATAGAATCATTTTTGAAATACCACAACTAGAAAAAGTATGTATAAGTCATGAAATGCCAGGGATTATAATATGCTAACCAACTAGAAAAATTTGTTTAACATCAGTACTAAATACTATTAAGGTCTTAGAGGAAATATGTTAGATTATAAAAAAAAGCAGTGATTTAAGTGGATTGAGGCAGTATGGATTCATAGAAGAGAGATTTCCTTTTCTTTAGTGGTAAATGTAAAACAGTATTCATGCTGCTCAGGACAAACAAATCATGTGACATGTCAACCACACTCCCAGCTCAGCTTAGTAGAGTCATTCTTGGATAGGATAACTGGAGGTTTCACATGGATGAGTAGATTAACTTCAACGTGCAAACCCCTTACTTGTATTCCTCAGGACAGGAGGACAAAATACACTTGTTTGCTGCCTGCATAGTCAGGTAAGCTGGTGTTAAGAGACTGCCAGCTACAGAAGATGTGATTCTTCTGCGTAGGCTGTGCTCTGCTTGTTCTGGCTTGCTGTCATTACTTATCTGCCCCCAGACATGGTCTTTATTCTCTGTCCCCTCCCCTTCTTGCTATCTGTCCTCAGACATAAGGAAAGCTGAGTGTTTGCCTCGACTGCTTTCTTGTGGTAGTCCCAAAGGTCCTACGCTGGTTGAGTGTGCCAAGCTGTGCAAAATCTATAGCTGGCAATCGTCATTAACAAGTTGGTCTGCAGGGAGTTTTAATGTTTGAGTTGGCAAAACTGGCAATGTGTTCCTACCCTGTAGAATCAGACAGGGTGGGCAATGTTGGCATGGATTTGCCAAGAGAAAGACTCCAGGAACCTCAGCCCGCACAAATGGTCTCTAGTGTTCAGAACATTTCTGGCTTCAGTGATCCCTTCTGTGGTCATTTTTTTTTTTTTTTTTTTTTTTTTTTTTTGTTTGTTTGTTTGTTTAGTTTTGCTTCTTTCATTAGTGAACCAAATTGCCTGAAATAATGAGTGCTGGTTTCAGTAGAATTATGGTTCTGTAGTACAGTATGAAGAAACTGGACTTCAGGAGAGCCAACTTTGATCTCCTCCGGGACTTACTTGGGGCCATCCCGTGGGCCAGGGTGCTAGAAGGCAAGGGGGCCTGTGAGAGCTGGCTAGCATTCAAACGGCTCCTCTTCCAGGCTCAGGATCAGTGCGTCCCTGCAACTAAGAAGTCAGGAAAAGGTGCCAGGAGACCTGCGTGGATGAGTAAGGAACTCATGTGCAAGCTCCGCAGAAAGAAGAAAGTACACGATATGTGGAAAAAGGGTCTGGCCACTTGGGAACAATATAAGAATGTAGTCAGGGACTGCCGAGATGCGACCAGGAAG
The DNA here is from genome assembly GCF_039878825.1 of Excalfactoria chinensis. Classification (NCBI taxonomy): domain Eukaryota; kingdom Metazoa; phylum Chordata; class Aves; order Galliformes; family Phasianidae; genus Excalfactoria; species Excalfactoria chinensis. Next base: position 89,481,317 of record NC_092825.1, read on the forward strand.
GCTAAAGCCCACCTGGAGCTGAATCTAGCTAAGGAGATAAAGGATAATAAAAAAGGGTTTTTTAAGTACATTAACAGCAAAAGGAAGGCTAGGGAGAATGTGGGCCCCATACTAAGTGAGGGGGGTGTTCTGGTGACGGGGGATGCTGAGAAGGCGGAAATACTGAACGCCTTCTTTGCCTCTGTCTTTAGTGAAAGGGCTCTCCCCCAGGAATCCCAGTCCCCGGTGGTTGATGAGAGAATCTGGGGAATGGGAGATTTCCCTTTAGTCAGGGAAGAGGTGGTCCGTGAGTGCTTAGGAAACATTAATGTCCATAAATCCATGGGACCTGATGGGGTGCACCCGCGGGTGCTGAGAGAGCTGGCGGAGGTTATTGCTAAGCCGCTCTCTGTAATTTTTCAAAGGTCTTGGAGAACTGGGGAGGTGCCTGAAGACTGGAGGATGGCCAATGTCACCCCAGTCTTCAAAAAGGGCAAGAAGGATGACCCGGGTAATTATAGGCCAGTCAGCCTCACCTCTGTCCCAGGGAAGGTGATGGAACAGCTTGTGCTAGATGCCATCTCCAGACAACTGGGAGAAAAGGAGGTTATCAGGAGTACTCAGCATGGGTTCACCAAGGGGAGGTCGTGCTCGACCAACCTGGTGGCCTTTTATGAAGATGTCACTAGCTGGGTGGACGGGGGGAGAGCGGTAGATGTAGTCTACCTTGATTTCAGTAAGGCTTTTGATACGGTCCCCCATGACATCCTTATAACAAAGCTGAGGAAGTATGGGATAGATGAGTGGACGGTGAAGTGGATCGAGAATTGGCTGACTGGCAGAGTGCAGAGGGTTGTCGTTGGCGGTGCGGTGTCTGGCTGGAGGCCTGTGACTAGTGGTGTCCCCCAGGGGTCTGTGCTGGGTCCAGTCTTGTTCAACATCTTCATCAACGACCTTGATGAGGGGATAGTGGTCACCCTCAGCAAGTTTGCTGATGACACGAAGCTGGGAGGATTGGCTGACATGCCTGAAGGCTGTGCGGCCATTCAGAGAGACCTGGACAGGCTGGAGAGCTGGGCAGTAAGAAACCGGATGAGGTTTAACATAAGCAAGTGTAGAGTCTTGCATCTTGGTAGAAATAATTGCATACACCAGTACAGGTTGGGGGAAGACCTGCTGGAGAGGAGCTCTGCTGAGAGGGACCTGGGCGTCCTGGTGGACGACAGGTTGGCCATGAGCCAGCAGTGTGCCCTTGTAGCCAAAAAGGCCAATGGCATTCTGGGGTGCATTAAAAAGAGCGTAGCCAGCAGGTCAAGGGAGGTGATCCTCCCCCTCTACTCTGCCCTGGTGAGGCCTCATCTGGAATACTGTGTCCAGTTCTGGGCTCCCCAGTACAAAAAAGACAGGGATCTCTTGGAAAGAGTCCAGCGGAGGGCCACAAAGATGGTGAAGGGCCTGGACCATCTCCCCTACGAGGAGAGACTTAGGGAACTGTGTCTGTTTAGCCTTGAGAAAAGAAGGCTGAGAGGGGACTTGATCCAGGTTTATAAATACCTGAGGTGTGGGAGCTATAGTGGCGAGGCTGGTCTCTTTTCAGTAGTGCGTGGGGACAGGACTAGGGGCAATGGGCTGAAACTCCAGCATAGGAAGTTCCGCACGAATGTGCGCAAGAACTTCTTTACGGTGAGGGTGACGGAGCACTGGAACAGGCTGCCCAGGGAGGTGGTGGAGTCTCCTTCTCTGGAGATATTCAAGACCCGCCTGGACGCCTACCTGTGCGACGTGGTGTAGGGAGCCTGCTTTGGCAGGGGGGTTGGACTCGATGATCTCTAGAGGTCCCTTCCAACCCCTATAATTCTGTGATTCTGTGAAGAAAGCAAAGTGCTCCAGGGAGGGGAATGAGTGTCTGTGATAGCACTGAATTGTAGTGCTGCTTTTAGAGGACTGTCCCAACGTATAGGATTCATTCCTTGTGATGGTCCTATATGTACTGACTGTGCCGAGCAAGACATATAAATTTGGCTTTGGTAAAGTTTTTTTTTTGTTTGTTTGTTTTGTTTTGTTTTGTTTTTGTTTTTTTCCCAGGAAGAGTTAAAGACAACCCAGCTGCAAGCTGGCATGTGTGCAGTGCAGCATATCAGAAGTGGGACCAAGGACATTAGTCAAATTGATGGTGTATGTGTGGTTATCATTTAGAGAATTTGAAAAGTAAATGAATATTTTGCATCTTCTAGCAACAGCACTCTTAGCTGCAATCTTGTGCCTTCTCACACTGCATCCCATAACAATAATAGAGATAATTATGATAATTACAATAAAAATTAATAATACTTGCCCTTTTTTTCAGTGGATTTTAAAAGTGCTTTTCAACATTGACTAATTATGTCTAACAATATGCAGTGAGGTGAGTAGCAGGTGTTTGTTCCTCTCTCTGGATCATGTCACCCACTGTAGTAATACAGCTGCTTGTACTTAAGTCTCATTGACTTCTCAATTATCATTATGGTTTTCAGCAGATCATTTTCTTGCATTTTCTGCATAGTATGCAGAGAAGTGGAAGACCTTTCTTACATGACTGCTGTTTTGAGAACACTGAAAATTTACATGACAAAAATGTGACTACACCCAGTCATGACTATGTCCATCACGATGAAAATGCAGGGCTGTGCAGCCATGTGAAACCAGTGCTCGCTGCATGAAGAGGTCCATAGTATCTTAGTAAGGAGAGTCCTTAGACTATCCAAGTTTACCTCCCAGACTAATCTTCTCATTGATGGTTAATCAAATAACCAAGTGTTTCCAGGTATGTTCCCTAGAAGAAAGTGTTAGTGTGGATCTCAGTTGTACTCACATATACACACAAATAAAGTGTAAGGAGTCACAGGAAAATGTTTTCGTTTTTATTTCCCTTCACCTTTTTTAATCCTACCCCCTTAAACACATACATGCAAATACAGAGCATTTATTTTATTTTCAAATGTTAACTGAGAGATTATTTACACTGAGGTAAAATAAACTGAGATACAACCTGTTTCTCCTAATAATCGGAGCATAATATGGACTCTTTGCAGCAAAATAAAGGATTTTGAGAAGGATATGAAATGACAGATGCTTGATTAAATTTTTAAAGGGTAGAGTGGAGGATGTAGAGTAAATTTTCTGAACAGTGTACAGAAGATTCAACACAAATCCCATTATTAGTTTACAACATATGTGGGTGTTAAGTAATAACAGGGTTCCTACACAGATGTTTTTAATATACTGCTGTACAAATTTACATCCATACATTCAATGAGTTTAGACTATGAAAACTGGTATCAGCTTTGCAGTTCTAATACACTATAAAAATTAATGTTCTTCATTTTCTTAACTGGCATAGAATCATTTCAAAAATGGCACTGTGTAAAAGGCCTGGTTCTAAATCTGGCCCTCAGGAGATTAGTGATGACAGAGCACATCATGAACTTTGAATATGGAAGACATATCTGGCCCTTTTTACACATGATCAACCCAGAAGAGTTCAGATCAGAAAACAATAAAATCAGATGACACATAAATTATTACTGTCTGGAACAAGACAATTTGTTCATGTCTGTTGGATTTCTTCTGAACTTGAATATATTCACACAAGATATTTTTTTTTTCTCATAAGTACTGCAAGTTGTGGGAAGAACCAAGTGCTAATTTCTCTATGTGACCTAACAGAAGAACAAATGTGATATTAGGACATCTGAGTGCTTAGTATTGAATGACCACGTTTCCAGACATTATAGAAGTTTAGAGAGACAGCAAGCATCTGAAATGGAGACAAGGAATTCCATGAAACTAAGATAAAGTTGTAAGGGGTTATCAATTAATTAAGAGGTAAAAACACGCATCTCTGCCTCATATTAATAAAATTGTCAGTAAGGTATTTGGTTAGGGATTAATAAATGTGGCGTAGATGAACTCCACACGTTTCTAACAAAGTTTCAAATTTATTATATCTTGATACTCTGAAGAGGCTGTTTCTAATACATTTATAGTAATTTAGCCAACTTTTAGCAATATTAATTTTACAATAAAATGTATTTTTACAATTGTACATGTTCTCTTGCTTTACATGCTATGCTGTCAAAGCACAGTTTATAATAAAAAGACATGCTACAGCAGAAGTTCAGCTCATTCTAGTAGTCTTCTAATGTTTATTTGAAAAATAAAAAAGGGATAAGCTTACTTCTGTTGACTGCAGAACAATTAACGTACCTACAGATTCACAAGCATAATATTGTCCATTCCTTTGTGACAAGTCTGCACTAACTAGCTTCTGAAAACTGACTCCTTTCCTTCAGTGTGGCACTTATGAATGGTTTTGACAGTATGCTCTAGGGAACTGCAAGCTTTAATAAATAGTATTTTAATAAATAAATGGTATAATTGAAGTTGTAATTTGTGTTCAGTGGATGAGAATTTTTCCACTTAGCCTTAATGACGCTTACTGACTTTTGTCAGAATGGGAAGGATAAGAGAGATGCGCCCTGATAATGATGGATTTTGCATGTCCTCAAACTGAAAGAGTCCAGTTTTAACTCAAGGCATATAATTCAACTAAATATATATATTTGTTTATATGTATGCAAATAAATAATTTGATAGCATATTTTTGATTTACAGCAGCAAGCAGTAACTCACTTGGAAATTTTTAGGTGTTAAAAGTTCCTCATCTTTAGTTTGTTGGTTGCAGAGCATAAGGAGGTTTCTTGCCAGAGTTAAAATGGCATAACTAAGGTTTTTTCTTGTGTATGCGATCCTTTCCTTCTCAATAAATGGACTAGTCACTAATATCTGTAAGGATCTCACTTCTGAACAGCTTTAGAAACACTTGGATAATGTTCTGCATTGTAGTGTATTCAAGCACTTACTTACTAGCTTTCAGTGCTCAGCCTCAACACCCAACATAGTACCTGAAAGAATAAAACTTTGTGTCATTAACCTTTGTATCTTTATTCCTATAACAAAAGACATTCTTAAAAAATAATTTCAGTTGTGGTGACTGGTGAAAATGTAGGATTAGAAGTAATGACATTTAATGCTAGAAACTTGATGTAATTCTGCTAAGCCATACAAGATTTACAATATTGCTATCAGATGAGATTTCAACATTTGTACTATCAACAGAGGGCCAGAGTATACTTTTTTTCAGTTAGCTGTCATGCCTCCTCTATTAGAATTAACATGACCCTGATTAGTATTGAAGAAGGGCGGAGAAAAGAAATATTGATGTAGATGGCTGTTCCTGTAGAGTTTGAAAATATAGAGCCTGCCTGAAACAAATATATTGAACTGTTCATTGTTGTTGGTTTTTTTGTTTGTTTGTTTGTTTTCCTGAATTTATTTTAGAAGGAAATTAATTTCTTCTTTATACTTTATTTTGTGAGTATTTGTGTGTACTGTACTACTTAATATAACTTTGTAAACATTCCTTTATTCCTTATTCTGTTTCTCTTTATTCTGTTAGTTGTATATTTGTGAAATAATGATTTGTCTATCTTTGCTCTAATGGAGAAACCCTCTTCATCACAGTCACATTTTCTACTTTTCCTCAAATCCTTTTCCATCAAGTGTAGCTTGACGTTGTTGCTGTTACTGATGATAACTTAAATTTCAGAATGTGATATCCCACATGACAAATGTTGTCTACATTAAAAAATATATATATGGAAAATTGTATTGTTTCTTAAATGGGCTCGTTTTACTAACTACTTCACACAGTAGGAAAAGCAGTTGCTGATCGGCACAATGTATCTGCTGTACAATCTGTAAGATTTTAGGAATTCATAGATGTTCCTTCACACAATTTTCAGATGAATATTACAGAAAACTGTTTTCCCTAACATTAATTATAAGAAGATAACTGAGGATTAACTCCACCTCCAGTTCTTTTATGGAGTTAAGTTAGTTCTGCTCTCAGGTGTGTCTATCTTTAGATAAAAGTTCTGTAATCTTCCATTTCTGTAGCAATATTAGGCATTGATTGAGTCACTACTCATTCTACTATTTACTATGTGCAATTTCTGAGCAATTGTATGTGGGGAAAAAAACATATATCGAATAAGAGTCGGGACATCTGGTCTGGAATCAATCACAGATGGATATGTATGAACTGGGGTTGTGTTGGTTTTTTTCTTGCTGTTGTTGTTTTTATTTTTTGTATAATGCGGGAGGATAAGTATGTCATGTGCAGCTTTCCCAGACTTATATTTCAGCTTTGTTATGACAGATAACAGCTCAACTGCTAGAGAGGCAAGTCTCTTTTGAGAAATATCCTTTATTGTATGCTATGGGGAACATGAAAATAACAAACTTTGTACCAGTGTTTGAAAATGAAATGAAAAAACATGGTGTCTCTTGGATACCTTCTGAAAACTGGGCTAGCTAAATGTGTCCTTAAAGTAAATTTGTCAGACACTAGAGCTGTGTTGCAGATCCAAGTGGCATCTCCTTGGTTTAAGTGAGTTTAGACTGACTGAGGGGAACTAGTGGTTATATATGTGCAAATGGGTACATCACAGAAAGAGCAGTTCCACTTGGAAAGTGGTGGCGGAAAAAGACTGTTTACAGAATTTACTAATAGTTCTCACATATCAGTATCAAACACCTCCTATTGCCTCAACTGCAGCAGTCAGTCTAACAAGCGATAACAATTCATGTGTGTATTTCCAGTCATTTCCGTGCTTTTTGTTTCTAGGGGAATAGGTTCCTAGTCATCACCATATCCATCTTCTTTATGATGGTAACTGCATCCCGTGCAGTGCTTGTGCTTGTACTGAACTGAAAAATAAGACCTACATTTCAGAAAAGGAGACTGTGAAGTGAGCACGGTATGGAATTAGGACTTTGTATTACAAACCAATCATTTTTTTTAATTTACTTTAGATGCAAATTACAATTAGAGCCAACAATATATATTATTGTCATGTCTGTTTCCTTGAGCTCAGCTCCCATCTCCCTATCCCTTTTCTCTTCCCATTTTTGGGGGCAGGGGGCCCATGGGCATACTTGCCCCCCTGTTATGGGGGGCATTGATCTAGATAAGTCTGTGACAGTTTTTGGTAGAGAATGCAGGCAGTAGGCCTGTCAGTCTCCATTAAGCAGCTGTCTGTTTTGCCTGGCCTGTCAGAAGACCCATCTGTTGTGGGGCTGCTATGAGTAAAAGAGCAGCAGGTACCGATTGCTACAAAGACGATGCAGAGACGGCAGTACTGCACCAACAGGGATTCCTTGCTCCCCATTCATGAGTTGGTTTGTCAGTTAGAGAATCAGAGAGTGATAAGCAAAACTCACTCACCTTTTAACAGCCCCATATGGCCAGTGCGTAAAGCCAGTGGAGAATGGAGGCTGACTACCTTGGAATACCTTGACTACCTTGACTACCATGGAATAAGTTCTGTGGTGACATGGCAATCCAAAAGGAATTGAATCAGGTAATGGGACTCACTTCAAAAATTCTCCTGTAAATACTTGGGCTAAAGATCATGGCATTGAGTGGATTTATCATATCCCCTACCATGCACTAGCTTCTGGTAAAACTGAACATTACAACAGGTTGTTGAAAACCATATTGAAAGCAATGGGTGGTAGAACATTATAGCACTGGGAGAAGCATTTGGCAGAAGCCACCTGGTTGGTCAATGCTAGAGGATTTGTCAATCGTGATGTTTCTAACCAACTCAGCCCCATATGTACTGTAGAGGGAGGTCCCAGTAGTACATCTAAATAACATGTTGGTAAAAGTGGTCTGGGTCCTTCCAGCTTCTGGAAAGGGCAAACCTCTCAGTAGAACTGTTTTTGCCCTGGAACCTGGGTGCACTTGGTGGGTGATGCAAAAAGTTGGGGATATTCAGTGTGTTCTACAAGAGAATTTGATGTTAGGGGAGTGCAGACAGAAATTCTATGTATATATATGTATATAGATGTGTGTGTAATACATTTGAATTATTCACTTGTATATATATGTATTTTAGCCATGTTGTAGTGATGTAGAATAAGGAGTGGGATGTCATGGTTTTGTAATTTTTGCTACTGGTATTGCATATCATATCATCATGTGAAACACAGAGAAGAACTACATGTCTCAGAGGACCTCACAGTCAGCAAGGAAAAAATGTCACAGAGGTGACGCTTATTCTCTCTCTCACTGCCTGATAGCAGATGTGGGTGTGCTTCCAAGCCATGTGCCTTCAATTTCGAAGTAGGCTTCTTGGCCTTCAGAAACCTCTCTTTCTCTCTCTCTCTCCCTCTCTCTCTTATTTTACTTGATTTATTAGCCTCGATTTCAGTTAGATTGTATTATATTGTGTTACTTTGTCTTCTGATATCATAGTTAATAAAATAAGTTTTCCTCCTTAGATGGTTGCTGCTGCTCTGTTTGTTTTCTTGAGCCCAGCTTCCATCTCCCTACCCCTTTTCCTTTTTTTCGCTTTGCATTTCTTCGCCCATGGGTCTACTGCCCCCCTCTCATGGACACAGATTGATATAGATAATTCTGTGACAGTTTTCTATTCCACAAATTCTACATCTTAATTTGCAAATTAAAATTAATAAAAATTGTCTGTGCTTTTGTTTTATATTTTGCAAATGTATTTGTAATTGACAGTGTTGTGCTGGATAATAAAAGTGAATAATATTTGCAGTTTTGTTATTTTAAAATTACTTATTTTTTAAGTCAGCCCCTCAGCTATGTTGAGTATTTTGCTTGTAATGGAACGCACATAGACTTCAGGACAAATTAGAAGATATTTCTTTAATATATTCTTCATGATTTCCTTATTTTTTGTTGTAATGTCTATTTGAGTTATCTTATTTTACGTAGTTACCCCAGTAGAAGTAATAAGCAAGAACATAGCAAACCATATTCAAACAAATTATTTGGAAAAGTTATATTAGAATGTCGTAAGCTCAATGTTCTGTCCTAATTGAATTGACATCATCCAAATCTAAAATTCTTTAGGTATTAATATGTGTAAATATGAGACTTGACTCACACATGTATAAGCCCAAATATATTAGGACCTGAAGCAGTCATTTGCCAGCTCAGAGAATTAAGAAAACTCAGTTTCAGAGGAAACTAAATAACCATTTCATCAGAAAACATTACTAAAAAATGAAACTTAGTGTCATTTTTCTAAGACTTTAATACTTTTGACCCTGACATTTATCTATACTTTGTTATAACTTAATTTGTGAACTCTTTTTGTTTCATTTTTCAGAAATGGAATATATCAGAGAAAACAGGCAAAAAAGCCTGCAATCAAAATCAACAAATAAGAGCACTATGTTAATGAAAGCAATGCACATCTATTTTCATTTCAATGTAACATCAAAACAATGGACATGACTGGTTCAAAGCTTTAAATCAAAACAATCGTATCATCTGTAATAATTACAGTGACGCGCTTCTGAAGCAATAGTTGATATAGTTAGATGCTAGCAGAAGTTTAGACTCCTCACATGGCACTATGTTGTAGTAATTACTTTAGAATTGCTTGCATGTTTGAATAAAGAGCTTTATTTAATAGAGCTTTTCATATAAGTGGAAAAAAATATTATCAACAAATTTTTAAAAAGTCTGATTGATCTTTTGCAAGGATGAACTACAGGGATGAATGCAAGTTATCATGTTCTGTTCATATATTCTTACATCCTGTATAGGTGCTTATTCTACTTCACAATGAGTGTAACAGCTAGAGCACAATTAAATTTGTTAGCATTTAGCACCTGTTTTGCATAAAATAAAAGGTTTTCCAGATGGAAGCAATAGAAAAACAATCTGAAAGGCAAAATGATTCATTATTGGTGTTTATTTATCATTCTGTTTGATGTCACAAATAAGCTAGTGGCTAGCAACTGCCAGAAGTTCTCCTGCCCCTCACTACTCATCTCTGGCTACATAATTCTACTCCTCCCTGTGCTTCAACAGCATCAGGCTTCAAATCCAGATATCAGAACAGTAAAACAGGAACAAGAGTTCATCTGTTCTTTTCAAAGTATTTTCCTTTAGATTTTTGATTGAAATATTTTCTTTTATTGGCTGCTGGCTGCTAAATTGGCTAGCAAACTACATCCTTGGTCTGGATCAGTAATTGTTTGTTTGACCATATGAAAGTGAATAAGGTGAGTTTGGAACAGGTGGAACATCAGAAACAACAAAAGAAAATGCTTGCTCTTATGTAAACATAATCTGTAAAGTTCTTATTCAGTAGTATAAAAACTTCTTTGTACTTCTTTGTATCCAAATGTTTATGCTACTAATGCCACACATCATGTAGCCGCATAGCTGTGTCTTGTCCATTCAAAAAGACAAGTCTTTTAGCCAAGCCTTGAAAAACTTTATATTAAAGTAAAATAATATATTTTTTATTTTTTTGTTTTAAATATATATATATATATATTTCTCTATATGGTGTATATTTCCAAGTAATTGTTGTACTTGGCACATGGAGAACAGCAAGTTATTTATCCCCAAACAAGGCATAGAATTACTTACAGTAACAGAAACAATTTTACAGGAATGATTCATATTTAAAAGAAAAAAAAAAAAAAAAAAAAAGTCCCCTAACATACTAAAATATTATGATTTTATCAACCGAAAAAGTAATTGGAATATTCAGTGATATTAACAGTAATTCACATGGTTAGAAACCTCTCCTGTAAATTCCTTCACAAGAGGCTATTATGTAAATGCAGTTTCTAATCCTTCAAAGGTTGTTTTAAAGGTTCCATATTGTGAATATTTCACATAATATCAATGGGCATTAAATTACTTAGCTGGAATATCAAACCTGTGTTTTTTAAATAACGGACCATTTAAAAGTTTAGGTTTTTAATATAGGAAAAGGATAATGGAAGTTTCTTCAATATTTTAAACTAGGTGCCATTAAATCCATTTTACTAGATCTGGAAAATGAGTAGAAAAAGTGACAACATTTTAGACAAATAAAATTGGAAGAGATTTTGAGTAGCTTTATAGAGGAGTCACTGGCAAACCTAAATGAAAGGTTAACTGAAAAACAGTCAATTCCTTTTTTGTAAATGCATGAAAACACCCAACAGCAGGAATAATTTGGTCTATTCATACAAGATCTATATTACAAAAATAGCTTAGAGACATTGAGGAAAAGAAGCAAACAAAAGAACAGATAATAGAATTGTTTTACGGAGTACATTAAAACAAACAAACAAACAAACAAACAAAAGCAACCTCTCCTTGAATGCATAGTGATGATACAACATAAATGAAATCAAATTAAGTATATGTAAACATGAGAATGCTTAAAAATGCCTTAGAAAATAGCCATTGATGTTACAACTCTATGGTACATTCATGGCATATAAATAAAGTGTAGTATTTACTTACAGTTTTTCTATTGCAAAAATAAAGGTAGTATAGGAACTGATTATTAGAAATCTGATAAGACTTCTTTGTAAGTAGAAAAGATTATTTCAAAAGGACAATTAAGACAATTGGAATATAAATAAGTGCAAAAAGGTGATTGCTTTTCTAGATTGTGTTATTGTTTCAATAGCATATTAATAATGTTTTGCTGTCTCCTACTTGCCTACAATTTTTGTTGGACTTTGATCAATTGTTTTTAGTTGCTGCTTTAAGATCACATAAATATTTCAAGCAATTATAAACTTCATTTCAATGTTAGAAGAGTAAAATATAGTTTTGAAAATCATTTTATTTTTCACGCAAAGTTAATTTTTCATGTTTCCGATGAATTAAAATAAAGCAGGATCAAATTTTGAAGTATCCCATTTTTGAGTTATCTTCCTACACTTAACAGTGGTGTTTTTCAATTCTCTTTTATTTTGTTCATAGTTCATAAAAAATATTACTAAGTGGCATTTCAAGAGGAAGTTTAAAAATGTTCAATAGACAATATAAAAAGTACTAAAATCAAAGTAGTTCTGATATGTACTTTTCAAGAACTACATTAAATGTAATTATTATTAAGGAAAAATCTTGATTTGAAAATTATAAGTTTTGTTGTTTTTTTTTTATTATTATTTTACTTTGGCTTATCAGTAATCTGTATAAACTAAAATTGCTTACAATTAATTACTATAAACACGAGAGTCAAATAATACCCAGGGATTTGAAGAAGTTAGGAATTGTTGTTTTGGTTCTTTTTTCCCCCACACTGACAAGATTGCTCATAATGTTAAATTTAAAAGACAGGAAATTAAAGGTGTTTTCCAATAGAATTATAGTATCAGTATCAATACTGGCTTGATATTTCTTAAAGAGCAGGGAAAGTGGTGCATGGGCATGTGAAAATGTGTTATACGTATCTGAAGACTGAACAGAAACTGAAAGCTGGGAGTGGTCCTGAGTTGATGATTGGCATGAATCCACTCCTTGGAGCAAGCAATTTGTGAATTGTTGAGTGCTTTGGGTCACCATTCTATACCTCCACCTCTGAAGGTGGACTTCTTATGATCTTGCATCAGATAACAGTGAAAACCTAGTTCTTGTCTTTCTATTTTATCATTAAATTTTATTTATTTCAAACAATGAAAAAATAAGGCTTGGCTACAGTCATGCTGAACCTGTGTATAGTGCACTGGAAGAATGCTGAGAAAAGACCAGATTCTGTGACAAACAAATGTATGTAGCTGAGGATACCATGGCAGTCTGTCTGTGTTAAACATTGACTTGGCTATTTTGGAACAACTCTCCTAATACCCAGATCACAGAGGAATATTATTTATTTATTTTTAAAATGTATATGACAGTGTATTCTAGGAATTTTGAAAGTATTTTTGGCCAGATCATTTTGACATTTTGTTTCTGTAGTTGAAAACTGAAGATCCCATCTCCTTGTTCCCAATAGGTATGTGAGTTCATAAATGAGCTATTCTGGCATTTTTGAAGTCAAGGTAGCCTTTATTGCATTTTTTTCTAAAATGACATGAATGCGACTTTTGAGGATGGGATTCACAGGTAATGAATCTTAATGGGAGTCAGAAACCACATTTTTAGCATCACTTATGTATTGTGCAGAGGGAATTCTTTAAGTGGCTCTGTGGCAGAAAATGTCAGTACATTTTCCTAGGAAAATTTGTTATCATATATTTATTTTGTGTCATGTTTATATTTTCTAGTACAGAGAGTACACTCTAATCTTTACAGAATTATAAAGTGAAGAAAACTTTGAAATTGATAGGAGGCAGTTTAACACAAATATTTTAGACAGGGTACATATGGTGGGTTGACCAGTAAAATCCACAATTCCAAAGTTAATTTTACTCTATTGGAAACCAAACCTTTCTATTTTACACTAATGAAAAAACTGAGGGCGTCACACTTTCAGGAAACTCTTGGACAATTTTATGTATACTGGGACAGAATGAAACAAATGTTCCAACTATGCATTATACTGAGGTATTGAAAGTAAACTGAACTCAGAAATATTAATTAAATTAACCACCATGATATATAGCTCATTCTGCACAAGAGTTTTTATGTATCCTTATCAGCAAAAAGTTAACAATTGTATAGAGATAAGATTTTATTACAAAAAAATAAAAAATAAAAAAAAATCAACATCCCTATTCAAGTAAAACAAATAAAAAATAAAAAAAAAAATTAAAAAAAAGCCTGCAGGCCTGTGTGAGCAGCAATGGCAGCAGAACACAACATCATCTGTTATCTAGAAGAGTTGTTAAAACAATATGTGCTGTCTGCAGCAGCTGTGAACACATTGGCCCTTCCCATTAGCAGTATACCTTGGAAGCCATATGAATTTCACTGAAGTGGTTCCTCTTTGAAATATGAACAAAATGCTGAAGTATTAATCTTTTGTGTTGCTGCAGAAGAAAATAAGGGCACTGAACAGTAAGTTGCAAAGAGCAATGGATATATTGCCAAAAATATATATTGTGTAAAGTTGTTATGGGCTGGATTTTTTTTTAAAGGATTTCCTTTGACATTACTAACTTGCCATCCTAAAAATCAGGAAACAAGCAGGACAAATCTTAACCGTTTTTTCCTTTATTCACATAGAGGATTATTCTCAGTATTTTATTCATATTGGATTAATGTTCTCTGTCTTAGGGAACAATATAATTGAAAACAAGCAAAATAGCGATAATGACTTCTAATAGAATAAAAAATGAAAGCAATAGAGAATACAAGCAACAATCACTGGTTTCTTCACCTAACTGTATGTTCCTTCATCAACTGGAATATATCATCTTTAAACTCAATAATGCATTGAATAAAGTATCTACTTTGTAACTAAATTAGATTAAAAGAATATTGTTCTCTGAAATCAATGTCTTGTCTTTTCAGCAGTAGACAATTTAGCAGAAATTATTTGTGGGAAAAAGGGCTTTGTTTAGCTGTAGGAGAATTCTGTTCAGTTTATAATAAGTAACTCAGACAGTGTTGAGGTGGACTAGTGAGCAGTCTTATCTAGTCTGCAGTAACCAAGTAAAGTATTTAGACCAGTTAATTAAAACCATTAATGGTTTATTCTCACAACAAACAGTTATTGAATACACAATAGATTTAAAACGTAATTAAGTTCAACTATCTCTCTCTGTTTACCAAGATTAATTTATGCCTCCTCACCAGGATAATGAAACTTAAAGATTTCTAATTTGACGTTATATTTGAAGTCATAGGCTTAGCCTTAAATTTCAAAATTTTCCAATGTTTGTTATAGGAAAAAAAAAAAAAAAAAAATCCCATTATTTTATCTTTTTTCTTTTTTTTTTTTTTTTTTTTTTTTTTTTTTTCTTTCACTTGTGGATGCTGTAGAACAGGTGTTGTGTTTTGTTTTGTTTTTTACCATTAGAAAATAAAATCCAAATACTTCACTTTTTCAATATTAACAAAGCTGCATTATAATACTGAACAGATGATGCATTTTAATTTTGAAAATATTGACCTCCTAATGAATTATCCAACTTACATACTTTTCTTCAGTATTTATAATTTGCTGTTTTTGTGTAACTCTGGTATGACTCTCAGTAAAATTCTTAACGAGTTTTGGATAGATTTGGGAGTTACTAAGCCCTTCAGATTCTGTTAGTGCACATAGTGTTAGGATTAATTGATGTGAAGAATATGTTTGCGTAAAATCTCACTGTGTGGAAAACTGTCTATGCACACCATACTCAGCTAAGCAAACAACAAGAAAAGAATAGATGAGAATATAAAAATCTGTTTAATACATACTTTCTGAGAGCCACTGAGAAATTGGCTCGCTTTAGAAGAGCAAATTATGCCTAAATTATAGTAAATTTAAAACAATAAAAAAGTGCAAGTTTAGGATAAGTTCTAGAAGGTACCAAGTACTTTTTCTTTTCTTTCTTTCTTTTTTTTTTTTTTTTTAACTTCCCCCAAAGTATGTTTTAAATTGTTCTAGTATCTGAAAAAACCTTTGTCTGTTTGAAATATGTTGTAAACAGTCAGTGCTCCTGAATCACAAGTGCATGAATCTACCCCTGCCCACTTGCTCATTCACGCCCTTGAATAGGAGACAGCACAGAGCGAAACTGTAAGAATACTGATGGCACAGTTCTGACATTTAGATGGGAGCCTGAGATGAAAGGAAGGGAGTGGATGTGTTCCAGTTGCTCTACTCTTTTTCTGATCTGCCAGTTTTAGATTCATTTATTTTTATTATAATCTTAGGCTCAAGTAAGAGTAACTGTAATGCTTTCATTGGTTTAGTGCTTCTGTGATATAGTAATCCAAGCATGCTAATTTTGTGAATAAGCATGCTATTCGTATTCCTGTTCCTTTTACAGAGAGGGTATTTTTAATATATGCAGTTTAATGTATTACCTTGTTAAGCACACTGATGCTTCAGAACTCGAGGAAACAAATTATATATTTAAAATTAAAGACAAGCTTACTGATCTGAAAATAGTCTTTTTAAACTTAATTTTGAATCAGGTGATAAACTGTACATGGTTATTCAGGAAGCCCTTTTATTGTTATTATTTACTTCAGAACTGAACTACTTAACACTTATAGGTACCTGATTAACTCCATAATTAAGATAAATTCCTTATAATCAAAATGATGTTTTAAAAACCAACCAAACAAAACCTCATAACCAGTTGTAACATGGTTGCTCTCCTATATATTGGAATTAAAAATATTTTATTTTTTTCACCAGTATGGAAATTACAATACTATTAGACAAGCTACCTAAATTTACAAACAAAATACTTTGAGGTGTAGTACTTCAGAATTTTATGCCGTCCTTCAATATTTAAGTATTTGGAATTTTTTTACCATTAAGAGAAAACACGATGAGGCAATAACCAAAATATCCTCCTAGTACCCCTTAATGTTAAATGAATGCTCTATGAATCCATTAGAATAAGCTATTTTCTTTAACATAACAGTTTGTATGGGTCTTTTGAAACCTTTTATTTTTATTTTTATTTTTTTAACAGGTTGTATGGATAAAAAATTCCTCTTTTACCAAACAGTTTGTGGCTTTTGATAACATATTTCCCAATATTTATTTATTTATTTATTTATTTATTTATTTTCTGTGAAATTCCAGAGTAAAATCTGCTGGATTTGCAATACTTTTACTTGAAATAGAACTACTGAACAGATTAAATATATATATTATATATATTATATATATTGTAATTTTGCAAAATACAATCTTCCTCCATATCAATTAAAAAGCTGTTAGGATTGGGTGATATGGCACCATATACCATTTTAAATTAAAGATTTCTTGTCAAATATTCGTAAAAGAATCATATTATCAGTTCTTGTTCTTTTATGTTTTTCAAAATATGTCATAAAATGGTGTTATAGAGCAAGAGAGGCTACTAAGCATATTTTCTTTCCTTTATAACTCATTTACATGAAGCAAATACAGTTTAATGCCCAAAGGTAATCTATTTCCATTTAAGATGATGGAAAGCTTCCAGGCTGAAAAAAGTTAGTCCCAAAAGTTACTGTAATTAGCTCCATGATTCTAGTTAATGAAATATTCCCACCTCCCAAAGAAAAAAATAAGACTATATGTTTTCCTCAGTAGCCATCTTAGTTGGAAAATTAATTACAATCACTTTGTAACGCTCAGTGAAAGTACAAACAATTTTGAAAAATGTGATGCTAAAATACTGATTAAGGTTTATGCATGATAGTTATTAAACAATTTCTGGATCAGCTTTGTATTGCTTAGTAGGATAAATTAATATTTTAGATAATGATGATCGATATATTGATCATAAACCTGGGAAATTATGGTTCCTTTCAATTTAAAATGCTTTACGTGATTGGTCATCTGTATGTAATATGAATTAGTACATCTGCTGTACAAGAACAAGGTACCAAAGAAGTTATAGTTCTTATATTATTTGTCCTATTCAGGAAATTTGTACAATTCTCTCACCCCTGCAACTGAATTTTTGTTTAATTAGATACAAATTAGATTTGTGCTACAGTTTCCCCAATTAAGAGTGATACATAACAATAGAGGCAGTTATTACATCATTGTATTCAAGTGGTAACCATCTCTTATGTAGCATATCAAGCATGAGGTCTTCAAAGTCAAGGAAAAAAATAAAGCATATGATATTACTTGACTGCCTTTTCCCCTTTTGGAGAGACACAGATTCACTCAACACTGGAACAAAATCTGTGTAAATCAAAGCACTGCTTGAGCCAAGGTGTGCAGTTCCATGTGGTCAAACATCATAAGAACATGCTACGACACTTACACTAAAACAAAAATACACAGATATTTAGCAAACTGACTTTGAAAATAGTGTCCCAAATCCTAGTTAATATATATCTGTATTGAAAACACCTGTCCTTACAACCACCAAATAAGTTTTTATTTAAATATTATTTTAATTAAAATATTATGTTAATTTTCATTTTTGTAAGATCTCACTGAAGTGATATACATTTTTCTTATTGGACAAAGTCTATCCAATAAGCAGACCAAGAGAACTTAGATTGTCAGTAGAGTAATTTCTTAATGTTGGAAATATGGCTGGATCTTGAAAATAAAAATAAGTCTCTACTGTTGTATGTATACACATCTACATTAAAACATACATCTTACCCATGGTATGGGCTGCAGTCCTACAAGCCTTCAGTAAGGTGTGAGATATTTCACCTTGCCTGCACAAGGCTGTCCTGTGATGATAGTTTCCATTATAGCTATTGCCTGTGAAGTGTTTCTGCGTTTCTTGTCACTTATATCATCTTAGAAGGCATTCTGCTCCCAGCCTCCCACTCTGACACTCTGAGGGCTGGAAACTTCTCCACTGTGAGATGTAGAGACTGAGGAGAAGGAGAAAAGAAGGAAGGAATATTTTTCCTCTTTTTTTTTTTTTTTTTTAATTTTTTTTTTTAATTTTTTTTATTGCAAGTGCTGGACAGAACATCTTGAGATGACTCTCATTCTTTTCAGTGAAGCTAACTGCTAAACTCATAAGTTCGGGGCTAGAAAGGACCTCAGGAGAAAAACTAGCCCACTCCAGCTCTTAGAGAGGACTGAGTATAGCAAACGTCCATAGATTTTAATGCAGCTTGTTCTTAGAAAAATTTGTGTAGATGAATCCTGGATGCTGCTTAGAGAGTCTGCTCCAGTTATATAGTTAACTTATAAGTGTGAGAGCTTTTATTGATATCTGAGCTTAGTCTCCCTAGTAGTGCTTTAAAACAATTAACTTGTATTGGTTTTGTTACTTGTGAACACAGAAGATTGCCCACAAGTGTTGGCACCAATCTTCTGCAGATTTGAAGTTGGCAGAACTCTTTTGGATTTAGCACTCTGTTCCATATCTCATCCCCATGCAGGTTTTGTACCACCTGCATAAACAGAAGAGATCAGTTCCTCCCATATGTCTTTTGCTTTTTGTGATTGGATGAAAGTGCCACTCTTAAACATGAGAGGTGTTCTAGACAAGAAGGGGAAGAGGAAAAGATCCTCTGTGGGTTTTTATTAATGCATTTATTTAATTGTTTTATTTTAAGCCAGGGCTGTGGATGCCTCATCTCTGGAGGTGTTCGAGGCCATGCTGGATGGGACTCTGGGCAGTGTGACAGGGGTTGGAACTTGATGATCCTTGAGGTCCCTTCCAACCCAAGCCATTCTATGAAACATATGTCTATTAAATAAAATCTATAATTAATATAGATTCAGTAGTATGTAGTCTATTATTAATTTATTTTATAAAATGTATAAACAACATATAATACATAATATTTAATGTCCACACCTACATAATGTTCAGATACTCCAGAGGAATTTATCAAAGGAGGATATAGGCAGTAAATCTGCTATAAAATTGTTTTGAATGCACAGATGGTGATGCATGATTTTATTGTTGTATTTATTGATTTTATTGTGGTACAGTACAAATCTGCTAGCAATAAAATAGAATATGATGATACCAAAATGCACGAAGAGATAATTCAATTCATGCATAATGAAGAAAGTTGTTGAACCAATACGTTAGAAATGTGCGATTTACAGAAAAATAATGGTCTGTTATTTCTTACTTATTTGGCCCATGTGGCTTAAGTTTAAGAAAAAATGAATCAAGCATTTCAAGTATTTCAATCCAGGGCAGAATTAGTGGTAAGCATTCCAATTCTTTTGTGAAATGTTGTTTGTTAATGGTGAATAGTGAACCTTGAAATTTTATTTCCCACATTTTAAGTATTTAAACTGAAATGTTAAAATGGAAAAGCAGGATCACTGGAACACTTAGATCTGTGATTGCATCACACATGTTTTGTAATATCTGTTCCTCAGAGAACTCAATCAGCCAGTACACAATGCACCCCAAAACAATTTTCCCTTTTCTCCTTAACCACATCTTTTATATTAGCTATTGCTGTAATGTTCCATACAGATGTTTTTCATATTTCTTGATGTGCATAAGAAAATCATTAAGCTTCTTTGCGACTGTTACCCTGTTTAGCACTAGTTACACTTTGTATTGCCAATAGGGAAGTGTGATCTCCCCTTACTGTGAGAAAGATTCATGCTGATGATCTGGGAATCTGCACCCAGCTTCTTACCCAGCTGACCAGTGTGGAGATAGATAGAAGGCATATAGGTAGGGAATGATTTCTGTTCAATGAGCGGTGCAGTGTGTGGTTACATATGACAATGATCAAGTTAGGAGAAGTCTGGATTTTACTTTTCAGAAAGCCCTACAATAATAATGAAATAGTCATGGGTATAGTTTTTTTTTTATTATTATTATTTGTTTGTTTGTTTGTTTTTTGCTTTTTGATATATTTCCAGTGTTATAAAAATGCTTTATGGTAGAATGAAATTTCTAACATTTCATAGCATGTCCTAGTGATGAACTATTGGTATAGCTAGCCCTCACAATGAGAAAAAGGTTTACCTATAAAGTGCTCTCTTCCAGCATCTTTAGTTTTGTATTCTAATAGTTAAACTTCAGTTTCTATTATCTCCTTATATGGATGGCTAAGCTCAGAGAAATTGCTGACAATTTTTGCTGAGACATTCATACTTCAAAAGAGAAAGTGAATAAAGTGCGATGAGCCCTTTAGAGGGTTTTTTTTGGTTTTGTTTTTCATTCCAATTTTCTAGAATGCTCAAGCATCCCATGATGTCTGTTTACATGGCAAGTGACCAGGAATTGTTATTGCATGATGACAACCATGACAGAAGCATGACACTGTGCAAGTATATTGCCATGAAACTGATAGGAAATGGAGATGAGAAAACCTTAAGCCTCTTTTGAAACCTTTCCCATTTCTCCCTTGCCTCCCAAAGGGTGCATATGCAACTTTCTGTGCTCTCCTGCTGTCCAGAACACCCCGGGGAAGCTCACAGTCCTCTCACTTGTTTATGCCCTCCTCAGCTTCTTCCTTATTTCCCTAGAACAGTCAGCACAGAGCGTTGCTTTGAACAAGTAACTGCTATGTAGCTCTACAGACCTTGATGTCTTCCAACCAACCTGTCATCTAACTTATGTCAAGCAGTCATTAACTATATTAAGTCTAAGTTCTTAGTTTCTGCATTTAACTTATCAAGGCACTTTTGTGTAGCTGGGTCGATACTTGATAACTTCCAGAGTGGAAGTTAAATGTTTCATGCTTTATCCTTCAAAGCAGTCCTACTCTTCTTTTTGCACAATATGCTGAGATAGATAGTATCTAAGAATACCAGAGCCTATGGAATCAAATGCCCATCGAAGACAGACAACTGTCATTCACACAGGCATCATGAGAGCCAGTAAGGTGCATTTCCTGTACCAGGTCCCCTGAAGGATTGGCTTCTGTTAGAGTACTGAGAGCATGCAGAGCACACTATCACAAGGGCACAGCTCTCATAAAAGAGCATGGCAGCTGTCATGTTTGTTCAGAAACACAGATAGAAGCATATGCAGTGTTTGCCTCTGACCCTTTCCCTTCATCCTAATACCAGTAGGATGGATGCATGGATGTTTTTCTGTTATTTTCCTTCTTTAATCTCTTACCATGTAGTAGGCAGTGCTAATCACCAGGTTACTGACAAGCTTGTCATGCAGGAGTATGCTTCCACAGCTTTTCCTTCAAACTGCTTCACTTTCCACAAAATAATTTAAAGATTCAAAGATAAAATATCAAAGAAAAGAAGAGAAAGGATAATGGATAAGGAGCACTGGGCTGACAAGGGAGATAAGAGTTATTCCTGGAGCATCCTGGGCTGAATTTTTGGATAGGCTATGAGAAAAACTGCTTGCTTAAGCTTTGCAGGTGAGGAAAGCAGGAAAGTGGCCATCCTGCTGAAGCTCTCCAGGGCAGTATGGAACCAAATGAATGTTTGTTTGTGGTTTGTTTTTTTTTTTTTTTGGTACTCAGGCAATTTTAAAATTAAAACCATAAGGATCATTGGACATGCGCCTTTAGACATAGGCAGGAGTTAGTAATCTTGATAACTGATATGGAGATAGAGGATGAAAACTGCAATTATATTTATTCATCCTCCTAAGTTGTATAACAGATCTAAGCACTGCAGACTAACCATTTTCACTGTGCGCAGACATCCAAATTTATTCATTAAAACCCACTTTTAAAAGATTTTGTTGTAAAACTTTTTTTAATATAGTGTAGAAAAGCATTACTGAAAGACATTATAGGAAGACACAGTAGTTAGATTTTGTTTCACAGTGCACACATGAACTCAATTTCTGGTGATTCCTCTGTACAAAATATGAAATTTATCAGTATACATCAAAAGTACAGAAAAATGAGTACTGTGAACTTTATGTAAACCAGAAGCATACAAGTAACTGCTATCTCAAAATTCAGATCTACCTTACAGTCACACTTCCTGCTTTATCACTCAGAAATACTCAAAGATTCGATGACTTTTTTTCACAATATTATTTTTGTTTCATTGAAAATTGCCATTTAATAAATGCAAAGGTTATTTTGTGGAAGAATATTGGAACTGATGAAAAGTTAGTTGTGCAAGTTTCTCACATCTAATATGAAATTTCTCCTTTAAACAGTGGAAAATCAGAAACAGATTTATTGTAGTACCAAGCAAGTGCTTAGGAAAGTGACTTAGTCCTTGAAAGTTCAAGTGAACATTATGCTGCCCAACCTAAGAAAGACATAACCACCTGAAAATTTTTCTATGGCCTGTATGACTTTGCAGTAAGTACTGACTGATTTGAACTAATCAAGAAACCTAACTACTTTTCTGAATGAAATAAAATAGAAATTATTAATTCTGATTCTAAACTGGAATTCCATGCAACTCAGGTAAGTTCCCTAACATGCACAAGGTTTCTGAAAACTCTTGGTGTTGTTGTTTCCCATCTCCTAATTCAGCATTCTGCGTTGCAATATTTGATTGAAAATCTTTTTGTAGCTTCCATGCTGGCATTTTTATGAAATTTAAGCACTGACTTTTCTGCCACTGAATCAGAGAAAGGGATGAAGAGAGGTCTTTCACCTGACCAGAATATTTTTTACTTCTTGGCTATTGTGCTGTAGGCAGTGGAACTTTCTATCTCTTCAAAAATATTGTTGTTACAGAAAAAGAAAAAAACAAAACAAAACAAAACAACAAAAAAAAAACAAACAACAAACCATAGGTTTTGAATACATTAATAGACTGCAAGAACTATTGCCTTTCTGTCTCTCTGCATCTATTTTTTTCCTCTCTTTATAAACACGTTTATTTATGACATCTTCTGCTTTGTGATGCATTGTGATTCTAGAGATACTTATTATACTTCAGTTAGGAAATGACAACTAGTGAGTTAACATGTTTAGCTCAGCATATGTGGGTATGTACAAGCTCATGCATAAACATAAACTGAACTACCCTTGTGGAAAGAGGCTAATACCTTTTTAGAACATAAGTGAAAAATAGCAACCAATGAAAATTGAAAACTGTATGATCCTAATTGCTGAGAGAATGACTTATTTGTCCAAGCCAACCAAGAAGACAGAAAGCTGAGGAGTGGGTAGACATGTGAGTAACAAAAGATAACTTTACAGTACATCAGCTCTGAGGGTTTAATGCACTTGTATTAAAGCAAGAGTGTGTGGAGGCGTATGCAGTGACAGGCAAAGAGAGCTGTGTCTGTTATGCAAGTGGAATGAAGCCAAGCACAGAAGCTGGGGATTTTTTTTTTCTCCATTGACTTCAAACTCTCAGTTTACTTGCACTATTATAGAAGTAAATTTTCAATTCAGCTAACAGCCACTGCTTACACAGCAACAGAAATACACTAAGCCAATGTAAAAGAGGTTAGTATTTAGTAATCATATTCTTTTTGACCTTGGAAAATGTGCTCTTGTCTCATTCAAATTTGATCTGAATTCTCCAACAGTGGTTTCTTTCCTGACTTGTCATTTTGATTAAATTAATTGTGAGAAACTTTACATTTCTCATATATATACTCATTTCTTAGTTGTGAGAAATCAATTTTTGTTTCAATTAGTCAATTATATTATTTGCCCTTGTTTCTCTGCTAAGTCTCCAAACATGCTTTCCTAGAACTTCTCATGATGCCCCTGAACTGGGGCAAATTATCTTCATAGATGTGTGATGTACTTGAATTTACATTGCTGATGAAATAATTTTCTGTTGATCTGTGTTGTGGCTGGCCTTGATTTGGGATCACTTGCATTCTCTGGTCTTTCTGTAGCTCTGACAGTTTTTCACTTTTCTTTGCTTGGGCTGTGTGAGAAGACTGTCTTCCCATTTTTGTTGCTTACTAGAAAAAAAATTAAACACAAGAATAAAACATCAGCTTACTACATCCATCTTTCTAAAATACAGAAGTCTGTTTTTGTCAGAGAAATGGAAAATATTCAGTACTCCAAGGTCTAGTGTTGCAAGAGAGATGTTAAAGACATTTGTAAAGTCTTGAAGAAGCAGCATTACATTAAGACTGATAAAGAAAAAATTACAAAACAGAATATATCTAACTACTAAATGGAAGAATTAAGACATCTAGAATCAGATGCATTGCAAACATGCTGAAAATGATGAAAATGTTAGGCAATATATTTTGTTGAGTATAGCAGGATAAAAGCAGTTAGAGAATGAAGAGTTGGAATATAAGTACAAGCAAGGTATATAGAGGAAAGTAGTAGTACCCAAAACTGTAAAAGGCTATGGCAGCAGCTATTTCTCATTCCCTATCATCTCAACCCAAAAGTCAGCAGGAACTTGTCATTATCCAGTGAAGAACTTACTTCACTTGTAATCATACATGTTGTTTGTGATACTAATGCCCAAACTGACAAATCATCTCAAAGAGTGCATAATATTTATAGTTTCTTCTTGTGGAGTTACAACAGTCATCTTCAGGTGTCCTGGTTTCTATTGAGATAGAGTTGATTTTCTTCATGGAGCTGGATCTGTACCTTTAAGAGGAGGAAAAATTGGTTCATTCTCTGTAACCCAAAGCCTCAATTCACAGATGGAAGAGAAAATATTTGGGAGCTCAGTAGAGAGGGATTCAGGTGGCTGTACAGATAGCACAAGAAGAAGGAAGCACTTCCATGATAAAGAGGTTTACATGCAGAAAAGATTTACTCCTGTGGCTTTATCAATACCTGATTCATTATGTTACCCAGTACCTCGGAAATATATCTCAAATAGAAGAAAGTCTAATTAGAGACTAACAACAGAATAAGCACTGACCCAGTTCTTTGATTTGGTCAAGACTGACAAATCTCTAGAAAACTTCAGGTCTCCGAGTAACTTAATGAAGTTGAGATGCCTATCGGAACATGCTAGCCTCACAAGTCAAATAACAACTAGGCAGATGTATTCTGCAGTTTTTATAGTAGATATCTAAATTCTGCCAGAAATTGTTACATTCCATGCTATTTTTTTCCTACATACGGGTAGTGACTTTTGGGTTCTGAGAATGGAGTTTAATTCTGAACATAATGAATAATCACAACATTTCAAACAACTGAAGTAGGTCATAAAAACATTACACTTTTAAAATAGCAACTTGTTTATTACAGTATGGCTTTTGTTGGTAGTATATAAAGAGCCATTAAGATAGCATTTTAGAGGTAAGAAAAGCCTATTTCACCTTAAGCCAGTAAGTTCATCCTCCTTCAAATGTATTTCAGTTATTCATTAAAAATCTTTTTTGTGCTAAGATGTCTAATTCTACAAAAATTATAAATCATAATCTCCTTATTGAATCCATGACACATTTTAGCAATCACAGCTCTTACTAACTGTGTTGGGACTCTGAAGATGACAATTTTCTGTTTCATTTCCTACAAGTAATAAAAATCTTTCTTGAGTAGCATAGAGAACAAATGCTTGGATTTTGTTCATATTTAGAATATCGTGAGTCAATCATAGAAGTTTTTGCACCTCCTTTTTCCACAGAAAAATCAAATTATATTTTTATGTATATATGTGATGTATAAACATGCATGTGTTTTGTGTAATAATATAATAGAGCTATGTACATAACAATATAGATAAATCTATGCATATGTATGATATGCATGAAACATGTAGAGTATATTATAATTAGGTGACGCAAATCTATTATAAAATATTATAAATAATAATTAATATCTTCATGTCATAATTAACCATAGATACAACAATGTAAAATGAGAAACTGTTTGTCCTATTATTATTATTATTAAGACAATACCAAAATGTAGGGCAGGGACAAAACTGAAAGGACATTCTTTATCTTGACAAACATGAAGTTCCTTTTGTCCTGAGGTTAAATGTTCACACCTGTGTGCAATTCATTCAGGTTAATCTAGACCATGTGATGCTCCAATTTGTAGTAAACTCAAGAGATGACAACTTGCAGCTGTTATTTAACATACATTGTAGCATAAAATGTGGAGATTTATTAAATGTGAGAAAGCTGATTTTTTCTGTAATTTTAAATAGTAGGGGTTTATAACTGCTTTCTAATCATTAGTTTAGAAAATTGTGCCTTATTATTTTATGGACATGTTGAAAAAGTATATCATTTTAATGAGAAGTAGAGTGCTTTATCTATACTGTTTAAGTAGATTTATTTCAGTAATTGTTGTTTCCAGATGACAGAATTAAAAGTTGTATTTTGTTTTTTCTTTCCAATTTGGTTAATACAATTCTCTTTCCTTATTTATTTATTTATTTATTTATTTTTAAAAGAATTATTATTTCATAATATTTATTATTTATTATATTTATTATTATTATTATTTATAATATTTATTATTATTATTTAAATTTCCAGGTGAATTCTTTGTTTTAATTTCTCAAAAAAATCAGTTTTGTGTTTTTTTGTTTTTTTTTTTTTTTTGTTAAGTATTCTTGCTTTTCAAAGTTCTTCAATATCTCAAGATTTCTAAAGCTTAAGTTTCATAAAACAGCGCACAGCTTTTTTGTTTTCTTGTTGTTAATTTTTCTTATTTGGGGTTTATAAAAGTTAGTTTGTATTCATAATGAATAGATGCGTTAAGAGTCCTGTCAACTTTTTTGACAGATGTGAAAATCTCACTGATTGTTGGCATAGGTTTGTTTTCCTTCACAGAGGAATATTAATTTGACTACATTGTTTTTCCTTTCTTAAACAGTGAGTTGATGTGAGAGGGAGGAAGGAAAAGACCTGTGCTGAATTCAAAAAATGAGTGAATAAATACTATCTTTCAGTTGAATATTGAAATAATAATGTAAATAAAAGAATTTCTAATACTGGCTATGTGAGTGAAGCACTTAGAAGCTCATTGGTCTCTGTTGATGCAAAAGTAAGGTTTAAAAAAACACACACACACAAAAACAAGGATTTCTCAGGACAGTTATTATGGATAACATCTTCAGTTGATCTCACTGCAGTCTCTGTACTACGAAATGTTGAATGTTGTAAAGACCTTTGCAACCAGGCAAATTAAAAAGCAGTACTAATAAATATTTGGTAACGTTTTAAACCCGTTCTAAAGCAAGATATAATAGTGGATCTAAAAACTGTGTATCAGAGAAAGAGACTATTTTGCAACAAAAAGCAATTAGCTAGAAAGGCTTCAGAGAAGGCACCAAGGGGTTTTCTGTGGACAAGCCAGGTCTATTTAAAAATGTGACTTGATATTTTTGTAGAACATTACAAGCCAGAATACAATTTTCTTACCTGGTGATGTTTTGCTTTTATGATTGACTCTGGATACAACCTTTCAAGTAACCTTCTCTTGGATCCTTTTTACCACACAAAGTTCTTAATTCAGTGAGTGAACTAAAAAAAGGAAAAAAAGGAAAAAAAGAAAAACAAAACAAAAAGTCTGTTATGTTATTGGACACTTGATTGTGTTTTGACATTCTGAAAGGATCCTGCAGGATTTCAAAGAATGGTTTCTCACTTCTGCTGTGGAGGGCTGTAATAAATAACACACAGAATTTTAAGTTGAGATGTTTCTTGCCTGTCTTCTGAGTGCCACTGCCACATAAACCTTGATTACTGTGTTCAGTTTTGGTTGGGCCCTTCAATACAAGGACATTGAAGCCCTGGAGCATGTCCAGAGAAGGGCAGCTAAGCTGGTGAGCAATGTGGAGTGCAAGACCTATGAGGAGTGGCTGATGGAGCTGGGATTGTTTAATCTGGAGAAAGGAAGGCTCAGGGGTGACCTTATCACTCTATTCAACTGCCTGAAAGGAAGTTGTGGAGAGGTGAGGATCAGCCTCTTCTCCTATGTAACTAGTGATAGGGTGAGAGGTAATGGCCTTAAGGTGCACCAAGGGCGGTTCAGGTTGGATAGTATGAAGAATTTATATTCAGAAACAGTGGTAATGCAGTGGAACAGTTTTCCCAGAGAGGCTGTGGTGTCACCATACCTGGAGGTGTATAAGGAAAAGGTAGATATATAACTAAGGGACTTGGTTTAGTGGGTAGTATTGGTGGTAGGTGCATAGCTGGACTGGATGATGTTAGAGATCTTTTCCACCCTTAATTATTCTATAATTTTATTATGAAGTACAGAGAGGAGGGTACCTCCATACTCTCATTATGAAGTTACTGGCTTGATAGAGCTATAAGGAAAAATCTCACAATTTCTTCCTACTCATTTTTTTGATGGTCTTGTAGTAAACAGCTCTTGCTGCCCTCAGTCTCTTGTCAGCCAGTCTATATCAAAAACCCAAGAAAAAAAAATACAAAAATCAAATTCTTGATGGCAAGCAACATAATTTTCAGTAGCACAAGCCAATGATGCAGATAAATATGTTAGGTAGTTGGACCAGTTCAAAAGCTGGGAGTTTTACTTCAGAAGTGCTGGTTTTACTGAATAACTATTGCCTTTTGGAAAATATTTGCTCTATTTCTGCAGCATGTTTTTATCTGTTAGTAATCCAGTTTGCCCCCTCCTATACTCTGTAATGTGTCACAATGCGCTCTATGTGGGTGTGACTGGGAGATCTGCTTCAGAAAATATGTACCCAGTGTGTGGTTCATCTCTTGATTTGGAAATGCTTGAACTTCCCACTGAAATTATGGAGAAAATCAGTAGATAGTGAATTATTTCACGAGTGAAAGGACTTGTTTTCTTTTCTGAGAAACTGCCAAACTGCTTTTAATTACATTTTCTAAAAATCCACAGTCTGAAGCTGACACCTGCATGTGAAATTTCAGTCCATATGGTTGAGTTTGGTGAAATTAATGACAGATGAACTGGTGTAATAATGGATGCTGAGCTATCTTAAAAATACTTGTCAGTATCTCTGCTGGTTAAAATATTAGAGGAAAGTGATATTAAAACTGCTGTTCCAAAAGAGAAACTTGACAAAAAATTATGTTAAAATAACAACTTCCAGCTTTGTTCATTAAGTTTTGGATCTTTTGGTATTTGCTTTATGATTCCATTTTGTGACCTTTGGCATATTTGCCTGATGCATATAAGTAGTCTTTCTACGTATGACTACACAGAGGCTCCATAAAAGTGCCTATATCCATAAGAAATTATGCACCAGCCTAGCATTCATGTTTTTGTCTGGTTTTAGTTTCTGCTAACTTAATGATGTCTTCAGTGAACTTGATTTCATGTTCATTGTGGCCTTCCAGTACAAGTACAAGGGAGCACACAAAAAGGAGGGAGAATGGCTGTTTACATGGGTGGATAGTAATAGGACAAGGGGGAATGGTTTTAAACTGAGACAGGGGAGGTTTAGGTTAGATATTAGGAATAAGCTTTTCATACAGAGGGTGGTGACACACTGGAACATGTTGGCCAAGGTGTTGCCGTGCACAATTATAGTTTAAACCCCCCCTTGCCCAGGTACTAGCGAAACCCTCGCTAGGGCCAAAAAGACCACTGTGACTCATCAAGAAACGTGGCAAAATGGCGTTTATTAGGAGTAATCAACACCTTATATACCTTAATTACTTCGTCTACGCCCCCTAGGGTGCACGTTTGAAATGCGCGCCCAAGGTACATCACAGGGCATGAGACGGAAGAGGCTGGGTTATTATCACCGTCACATCCCGAGAAAGCCCCGCTACCGCCTATATGTTTACAACATCTCCCCCCCTCCGAATACTACAAGGTTCAGCCTTGTTAGCATCTACAACACCAAGGAGGTTGTGGATGCCCTGTCCCTGGAGGGATTCAAGGCCAGACTGGATGTGGCTCTGGGTAGCCTGGTCTGGTGGCTGATGACACTGCCTGTGGCAAGAGGATTGAAACTTGATGATCGTTGTAGTCCTTTTCAACCCAGGCCATTCTATGATTCATACTGTTAGCATATATGTTTTCATCTCACTTATCTACTTTGTAGAAAGCACCAGTTTCAGTGACAGGTGGTCTTTCACCAGTGTGCATGTGCACAGTCTGTGCAATGTGGTCAATTGCTGATGTTGTCTTTGGTATGATGTTGTGACTTACAACCATATTCCTGTTGGCAGTGTGAATTTCTTTAAACTGTAGTACAATAGAAAACGAACTAGCTGTCAAAGACCTGAGGCATTTAGCACTTTCCCTGAAATACTCAGAGGATGCATCAATATGGGAGCAAGAACTTAAAAATATTTGCTCATTGTATCCATTTTGAAAAACTAATCAGTACAATTAGTCTGCATCAGTGCTTGGAGGCTGTGAAGAACTGTTTTGATGGTAGAAGGAAGCACTAACAATGTTCCAAAGGACATATAGAATACATATTTGTGGAAAGCTAAAATGTTTTAATGAAAAGCAAAATGTAGTTTCTTTGAAATATATATATATACCTATTTATTATTTATATAATTTCTTAACTGCAGATACATCTACTCACTTGCATTTGAGGAACATATTACATATGAGAATTCCTGTGCTTCACCATACTGTTACAATATGTATGTAAGCAACAGTGTATTATTTATTTGCATGTCCATACAATAACAATGACAGCTTGCCATAAATCAAGACACATCCCCTTTCCACCAGAGGAACAAATCAGGTTTGGTTTTGTCAGCCATAAATCAGTTTGCCTATGTTCTGCTAAACACTTCATCTGACTCTGTATGAGTGTAGCAGCAGTTAATTTAAATATAAGCTATCAGGAAAGAAAGCGGGACTCTTGTGCTGGAAAAGGAAAAAACTTTTCTCTCCTTGACCACAACTGGTCACATATCTCTTGTAGTAAATAAAATGTAAGGAAAAGTGAAAGATCACTTTTGTCTTTGGTAGTTAACATTATTCAAAACAATTTGAGAAAATTCTACTAATTTTTAACGTCAAAGACTGTTGTTTGTTTGTTTGTTTTTTAGTTTTTGTTTGTTTGTTTGTTTGTTTGTTTGTTTTTAGTTTTCATCTTCTTTATGTCCTGTCAATATTATTCCAGAAACACTAAAGTGAGGCTGTTCTGAATCTATCTTCAAAATGCAAAGACAAGACTTTTTATGCAAAATGACAGTCTCTTCATCTGGACTTCTTTTAACAATCTTCCTATTTTTTTATTTATTTATTTTTATTTTCCCTACAGAAGTACACTTTTTATAAGCATTATCAGACTAAAATAAATGCAAATATATTCTGGTTTTGTTTACGTTGTGAGGAATATGCAACAGATGCACGAAGGCCATCTCTGACACTTAAGTTCTTTATTCAAGGTTATAATTTGTTCAGTGTGACTCAAGATAAACAGAACTAACAACACAATTGAGACAATTAACTTACAACTTACCCTTCATCAAAATATTTTAGCATATACAACATTTAATTTTTGTACCAAGTACTCTGTAAATATGCTTTACTTTATCTCTAACAACATATGCTTTTTTGCTATAGCGGATATTTCTTTCATAATCAGTTTTCAGAGGCTATTGTCATTGTTTGTTTTTCATATTAAGAAAGAGAACATCTATTTTAATGATGGTGCACATCCTTAGTATGCCCACAACTCTACAGAACAGGGAGGACGCTTTAATTTTGAACCATGTTATTCATTGTAAAATGTTTCATTACTGTAGCTTAGTGAGTGTTTCCACACCACATCACTCATGCTTTATAGACAGTTGTAGGCCTTCCTTTGTAACTTGACTGATCTTGCTTTATGTTTTGTTGCAAAATTTTGGATTATGCTATAATTGTTTGTCTCTGTTTTGCACTTGTGGCTATGTAGACAACTTGGTAAATGTTAATTTAAAAAATGCAGGGATTGTCACAAGCTTATTTTTTGAAGCTGACTTTTAAGCAAACCAGAACTTGCATGTCTTTCCTGAGGCCCACTAGTCCCACCAGTCTCTTAATCCCATACCCTTAAGTAAAATCATCCATAAACTAGTGCAGTGAAAGAGTCGAGCAGTTCTGAGTAAAGAGTGAATTCTGATTAGATCTTTAAAAATACTAAAAAAATAAAAAATGCATGCCAAGACTTGTTAGATTGTTGGAATTTTTTCTTTGCTCACATCTTCATTGGTTTAACACTCAAACTGAGGAAGTGCTAGCCCACACTGTGTGGCCTATAGTCATATAAAAGAGTATAATCTGATCAGTCAAGTTTCTTCTACACATCAGTACTGTGCACAGCCTCAAAGGAATTAGTGTACTGTGGCCCATTTTCCCATACACTTATAATCATGTGGCTTCCCTATATCACCTATTAGAACTATTGTATGGAAGACTAATAGATAGGTTTACTGTGGGTCTTAAACATGACAGATCTAATGACTTCAAGCAAGCTGAGAATTTTTACAGCTGAAGAATGTGTGCTGGTGGTAGAAAATATCGAGCTGTTAGCTAACTCCTAAATCAGTCCAGCAGATGTGGAGAGGCATGTGATGAGTTCTGTATAGAATCAATGGTCTTCTGCAACTGATTTACAGCTTTTAAACACTAAAGCTTCATTGGATTTCACTTTCTTTCTCTCTTTTCTTCTCTCTTCCCCTTACTTTGTCAATTATTTAATGTATCAGCATCATTAATAAATACAGTATGAAGTAGTAAGGTGATTTTTTTTCATGAAATTTGTTCTTATGAAAGCTAGGTTTTTTGTTTTTTCCACATTTTTCTTATATCTACCAAAGTATTTGGAAAATAGGTAAACTTCTGGAAAACTCTGAACTTCAGCTTAGAAAATAATATACACTAAACTCAGAACGTTATACTGCTAAAAGCTGCCTAGTGCCCCTTATCCTTAACTGTGATATTTCGTTTCAGAACATAGAATTTGATTCAGTCTGAAACAATTGGTTTTCAGAGAATGAAAAATACTCTGTTTTATCCACACAACCAGGCTTTTTTGACCAACAAGAAAAAATATTCAGAAATCAGAATGAAAAATCAGTTTAAGATAAATTTCAAGACAGTTACTATATTATTAGGTTTATAAATGTGGCGATTTAGTTTCAGAGTTCCTCTGTTTATGAAATCTTGGGATACATATCAGAGATTAAATTTTAAAGTAGAGGCAAGTTTGTCAGGTTTCTCTGAGTGTGTGTTTTTGTCCTTCCGGATGTTCTTTGGGAATATTCCTTAGCACTGTTTTACTTTTCACTTTCAGGACTTCCATACAATTCATGAAAGATACAAATAGCTTTCACCTAAGTGTAATTTGAGTATGGATTTATATTGCTTGTTTATTTATTTTTATTGTTTTCTATTTGTAGAAAAGTCTTTGCATCTTCGAGAATAAAAGCTGAGTTAATGCACTGCACATTACAAGTGTTAACAGTCTGGCTCAAGGTAGAATGATAAAAACAGTTGAAGTTATAACATAAAAGTAGGCTTTGAAATGTTATACATTATAGAGCTTGATAAATCAAAAAACGTATTCACTAACCATTTCATTTTCTGTATAGCACTGAATGAGTTTTAAGACATTTACTTATTTGAGAGGTTACTAGAAATATGTACTTCAAAGCTTGCATTGAAAAAGTGAAGAATGTGTTACAGTTATAAAAGATCTTGGCCTGATCTTTCATGCTCATTTATCATTTTTGAACTAACTTAAAAGATTTAACTAAGAAATTAATTATGAACTTTGATTGGCTAAAGAAATATCTGGTTTAGAGATGGAATAGTTGCTTGTACCTGACACCATTAAATATGAATAACAATTACAACCAATATTGAAAGCATCAGCTATATGACAAAAATCATTATATGTATTTCATAAAATCAAGTTACAAATCACAATCTTTTTGATCTTTGAAGGAAATTATTTCATTGCTTTGCTGTGAAAACCTGTTTATGGTAATACATAATTTCAGCATGTGTAACTTTTTATCATTTCAACAAGGTATAGAGAAATATGTGGAAAATGTCAGACAACGAAATGCTCACAACAAGAACAAATTTTTATTTTCTAGTTAAAGCTTCAATACAGGGATTCAGTGTGTTGAAGTAATTCATTTTAGTTTAGCACATTTAATAGACTTAACTCAACTTTGATGAATGCAGAGAGAGTCCCTGATTACAGATGTTCTAGTATAGCAAATAAGTACTCATTTATATGCTCTATCCCTGGAGGTGTACAGGGCCAGGTTGGATGGAGCCCTGGGCAGCCTAGTCTAGTATTAGACATGGAAGTTGGTGGCCCTGCCTGTGGCAGGGCTGTTGGAGCTTGATGATCCTGAAGTTCCTTCTGACCAAAGCCAATCTATGATTCTATAACTCTATGATAGAGGATTACTTGATTCAGTCCTGGTTCAAGGTACTTGCTTACCATATAATTATGGTAATAGAGGAGTTATGGAGGCTTTTTAAAATCTGTGTTAAAGTCAATCAAGGTTTTCTTGGATAGATAACATACATGTAATATAGAGCAGAGGTTTGTTTCTGCTTTTGTAATTTAGTCTTGTATTTTGGATTTTATATAGATATATCATAGATGTCTTCTTAATTTTTCTTTTTTATTATTATTTATTATATATTATTATTTAATTTTGCAGTATCTTTGTTGCACCTCTTTTTTCCCTTCCCTTAATCCTTTTTCTTACATACACTTCACACACACTTTTTTTTTTTTTTTTTTTTTTTTTTTTTTTTTTTTTTTTCCTTTCTTTCTTTATTTTTTCCTCGAGTTAACTGGTAAAGGTCAAATTACATAAAATTACTCCAGCAGATTCTGAAAATTTAAGTGCAGCTGTGGATCGGAACATAATATTATAGTGTAAGTATTTGAATATTGGATATTCATACCTTGTAAACAGAGAAAATGTTAGCACTCCTGTTCATGTTTTACATGCCAAATAAATCTGCCTTCATTTTACCATAACTATATTTATAAGGTTACTCTCACCTAATTTTTATAGACATTATTATAAACTTCTAAAAAATATAAGACTTTTTAGAAAGTGCCTACATCAATTAAGTAATCAAACTCCATTCTGAGCTTCCTCGAGCATATCCTAATGTAAAATTTTTTCTCCAAAAGTAATGCCTCCTATTTTATTATATTGGCCCATTATGTCAGAGGCAGATGTTGGTATGGCAGAAGAGTTTGAACCCTCTTACCACTATTCCATTACATGTTGTTGCCATGTGATAGAGGGCAGCAGAGAGGCAGTCTGACAAAACTATACCTGATAGTGAAATGTATATGAAGCGAGGGTGTGTCACTGGATTCACAGTAATGCTCACTGATGCTCACTGAATGCAGCTGAATTTTTACAGAGACCAAACAATGGATGTGATCATAATGAGGCAGTGGGGGTGCATTTCAGCAGTGGAGACAGCAGCAATAGGTAACCTTCACTAGTGCAGATGTTTACAAACATACATGGCATTAAGGCTCTTGTTCATTGCTGGTGAAAATACACAGCTAATTGTGACTATGTTGAAAAATAGTGTATAGCAAGTGAGAATTTGCTATATTAAATAGTATTATTTTGCTCTTAGTATCCATTGTAGTTTTCATGGAAGTAAACAGGAGTCATGTGGGAATACAAGAAGGGTTTTACAGAGCAGCAGCTATGGAGCAAGATAAGGACTTCACAGAGCAGCAGCTGTGGAGCAGGATAAGCAGCATGAGAACCAAGGACACCTCTAGAAGAAGAACAAACAGCTCACAGCTCTGATTGGACAAGCGCCTGTGTGAACGGTTGGAGAGTGTTTGTGGAATGTTCTGTTGACATGCAGGGGTGAATGGGAAAGCTAGGAAAAGAAAGCTTGTGAAGGTATGTAAGTGATGTGAGAACTTGTAATAAACATTTTGAATCTTTCATATCTGAGTCCATGCATCAGATGCAGCAGAGGCATTACTTACAGAGTGACTCATATATATGAGCTATACATTTATAGTAAATACATAAGGATGGGTGTCATGGTTTTATGGTCATTGGTATTCCACATCATAACATCATGTATTGCGCTGGAGATTAAAGTGTTAATGCTCCAGTTCCATATACCAAAGAGAAAAAACTACATTCCCCAGAAGTCTCTTTGCTGTGCTGATATCATTCCTGCACAGGGGGAAATATATATAAGGTATTGGTGGGTCATCTGGCACTCTCTAGCTTTTCTCTGGTTATCCTCCCTGCTGCTCAACTTGACTGTCATGTCTACACCTCAGCGTAAGCGTAAGGCCTTATTTTTTTCAGATGATCTCTTTTTCATTATATCTGATTTGGTTTAATTCTAATTATATTGTATTATACAGACTTATCTTGTTTTTTTCAATACTCTATTTAGTAAATTAGTTCATTTTTCATCACGTTGTTGCTGTTTTTTGCAAAAAATCTGGGGTCCCCTCTTTTCCTGTCTCCAAAGGTGTGGATTCTGAGAAATCCCTCCATCCTGATCATCAAGGAACTGGGCTGAACCAGCCCGTAAACTGTTGACAGTGGGTTTTCTTGAATTCAGAAGGAATTCAATAGATACTTGTCTATCAGCTTTGCTGAATCATGGCTGCAAAAACATAATAAGAAGAAATTTGTTTATTTGAAATGATATTTTTATTATCTCTCAACCAAAATAAAGCCTAAGCATATTGTGCATATATTCCCTTTACCTCAATTATGAATAATCATTGTACAAGAATATTATCTTCCTTTAATTAAGTATTTTGAATTTGAGGGCTAAAAATATACAACATGAGTTCTAAATTTCTCAAGAAATTAAAGGAGAAAAGAACAAGCTATTTCTTTCTTTGCACAGCTTCTACTTTTCAGGTCTACCCATTCCCAATATTCTGCTGTCTTCCCATTTGCTCACCCAGGACTTTCATTTTCTCTTTATCCTCTCTGCTTATATCTTGTTTACATAGTGTGGCTAAGATGTCTTTAATTTTCTTTCAAAGAAATAAGCATGCTCTACTCACTTCTGCCTTTTCTACAGCATAGTTCTGTATTGCTCAGCTTTGTTCCTTTTCATTTCCTGTTTTGTTTTTCTCACAATTTAGTGCTCAATAATATAGGTCTTAATCCAAAGATCACTGGATTTTTTCTGTGTTAGTTTGAT
Source organism: Excalfactoria chinensis (assembly GCF_039878825.1). NCBI lineage: Eukaryota > Metazoa > Chordata > Aves > Galliformes > Phasianidae > Excalfactoria > Excalfactoria chinensis. The sequence goes on from NC_092825.1 coordinate 89,518,674, forward strand.
TTTTCATTTATTTATTTATTTATTTATTTATTTTCTGTTACCACGTTGTCTTATAGGATAGTAGGCTTCCACGCATATTCTCAAGAGGTCTCCAGTACCACAAAATTATGGATGGAATTTTCTGAAAACTGTGTAAGAAATTACCTAAATAGCAGTGCGGGGTTCTCTTGCTTCATGTGAGATACATAGTAACCAGACACACATGAACAACTGAACACAGGATCACTGTTTTTCTAAGGGAGTTGGAATTAATGATTTCTATGGTAAACATTCTCAAATAAATACTGTATTTCTCAGGTAAATTACAGCCTTGAGGTAACAATAGAATGATCAATTTCTGTTAAATCAATGTTCAGTAATTTTTTTAGTTCAGGCCTTTTACTTCCTACTCAAACAACACTTCTTGTCTCTCGCAGCAGAAGTCCAACTGACAGGTTTTCTTTATTGAAAAAACCCTCAACCCTCTAAAGGCAGCTGTTCTGCTTCATTCTCTGTTCATAACTGAACTTTTCTAAGACTTTTTCATTTATTTCATACTTTTATCACAAATAAGGATGAAAATCTAGTCTGCTTCCATTAGCAGAATGAATAGAATTGTTCATCAGTTGTACACAAACACTTCCATATTAGATCAAATTGCTTTGTTGGTATGCCAGTATCATTCAGTTCCACTCCTCCTCCCTCCTCTAGCTAAGGATTATTGATAGCTCAAACTGCCACGAGTTCTACTGAAAGTGCTATTTCTTTCTGAAGTTATGGCTATGTGATACCTAGATTAATAATATATATGTTTTTAAGGTGAAATTGTGGCATCAGAGTTTAAGAATGCCTGCATGAATTTAAATGGGAATTCACTACAAGAGTTGTCTTTGGACGGCTGTTTAATTGCATTACAACTTCACAAAATGGGAAGACTTATTATTTTTGTATACTAGCTTTTTAAAAAAGAGGCTTCACAAATACCGTCATAAATAACACTAAGATTTTATGATTGCTTAAAAAAGGTGGAGCACTCACAGGACTGGGATGACTTTGTCAGATCCAAATTTATAGGAAGATTACTGTACAAGTGTATAGCGTGTAGAAGATTCCAGTTCAGTGGTTTTGAGTGTTTCTTTCATATAATTTCCAAGGTCAGAGTAATTGATACAATAGCAGCTTTTAAGAAGAGAACTTTGCTCGTTTGAAGTGCATGTCAAGACATAGAAAGGATTCTATTACTTAAGTATTTTGAGCAATTTCATGCCAATACCCTAACAAAAATAATCTAGCAGTGTGATTAATGTAGTTTGCCTTTCCACTCAGTGAAAAGAAGAGGGAGAAGGGTACTATGAAACTTTTGTCAGCTTTGAGGTATGGAACTCATGGAGAGTTTATATTCACTCCATTCCTACATAGCCAGTTCTTTTAAGAAGCTAAAATGAGTATGTGAAACCAATCTGGCAGCTGCTGAAAATTGGTCATGATTTTTGTTCATCTCAAAAAATGTCATAAACCTACTGTAAGAGTAGCGCATTGAAATCCAAGATTTTTGCATTCATATGAATAATTAAAAAAATGTTCCTACTTATGTGATTTATTTTTTTTTTTCATATCACTCTGCTGTGTGGTTTGTTTTGTTGTTTTTTGTTTGTTTGTTTGTTTGCCTCCTGTCTGCATAGATATTCCCCAGAACTTAGTTTTTACTTTGTCTGAATTTATATGTTTATTCAGTATAGAAGCTTTCCCTATGGCAGGTATTAAAACAAAATATATTTCAAAGTTTTCCATAGTTTAATACTGGAAGAGTAGTATTCTTTCGATAATCTTTAAATACTACAAGGTTTCTCTTATTTTGGTAAATATTCCTGAAGGTGATTTTTTTCTGATAATTTTGGGGGAAAAGACTGTAACTTTTGAGCCTCACTGTTTTATAATTTGAGTTCTACAGTCATAGAGTGTCTGGAATTGAAATGGACTTTAATAAAGCTACCCACTTCCATGGGCAGGATTGCCACCCACCAGCTCAGGCTGCCTGGCCCCATTCAACCCAGCCTTGCGCACCTCCAGGGATGGGGTATCCACATCTCGGGGCAGCCTTGTGCCAGTGCCTCACCACCCCCTGAGTGAATAATTGTTTTCAAAAATCTAACCTAATTCTCCCTCCCCTCTTTAAGTTTACAGCCATTTTCCTTAGTCATATCACTACCACAGTGATATGTAAAAGTGAAAAAGTCAGTCCCCTCTTGACTATAAGTTCCCTTGAAGTACTGAAAGACTGCAGTGAGATCTCACCACAGCCTTCTCCAGGCTGAACAAGCCCAGCTCCCTCAGACTGCCTTTGTAGGAGAGATGCTTCAGCCCTCTGATCATCTTTATCCATCTCTGGACCAAAAAAGCACTTAAGTGCAGATGAGGAAACAATAATCAGCTCAAGAATGTATTTTCAATCAATAAGTGATGCATAGGTACCAGAAAGCAAATAGTTCAGTTGTTGGAAAACTTGTTTAGGATGCACAGTTTCATACCTATCTTCTCCCTTAGTCAGTTAAGTAATCTTACTATTAAGTCCACTGTATCTACCCGATCATCCTTTCTTAATCAAGAGAGAGAAAGGTAGTTCTCCAGATCTGAAGACTGGGAAGAATTTTGCAAACACACTGTCTTTCTGCTGAAAACTAGAAGTCTAGTCAAGTAGTCTGGATTAAACATAACATTTGGGCTGTTGAAATAAGTGGAGGTGACTTACGTCTTTAATTATCTATGTTTTTAGTGCATAATCTAAACTTAAAGCTAACTCTGGATGTGATCCTCTGCAAATTTTCATTGTGAAAGTTCCTTGATTTTTTTCTCATCAAGGAGTAAAATTTTACTTTTAACTGTGAAAATATTTGAAGAATAAAAGTTTAGCATTGTATATGTACAAATGTTTTCTGTATCTATAATGTGCAGATGTACAGTCTATTCACCATTTCTCTATAAAATTATATGTATTTTATTAGGCATTCTTTTATCTGCCATAGCAGACTGCAAGCCATTTATTTTCTGTTATACTCTCAATTTAGAATTATTTCACTCTCTTGCATTTTGAGTTGGAGAGTCAAATAAATTCACTGTTTCACAACTACTGTAGCTAGTTGTCCTTACTCTAAGTAGCCCTTCTGGAAACTGCCATTTGAACAAATGCTGATAGTGCTGCAAAAATAAATGAATAAAAAAATGAAACTCACTTTGTTCTTATTGATTTTGTTATGCTGCCACTTTGCCACGCGACAGACAAACTTCACTTTGTTACAGTGATGGTCTTCAAAGTAACATACACATCAGAACTCCAAAAGTACAGTTGTAATAGGTCAGTTCCTGAGGTCCCACAACTACTACACACCTAGTAGAAGAACTGCTGCTGATTTTGCAAGCCTCAATACCTGTTTTTATTTGAGTGCACTTTTCAGTTTAGGATATATTCAAGAGCTGGGCCTTACTGGTGAAAATGTTGAAATAGAAAGGAAAGTAATAAAGATGTATAGAGGATAATAATATATATGTAGAGAGAGAGACTGAGACACAGAACTATCTGCCAGCTTGACAGTTAGTTGTTCTACATCTACATTTTGCATGCCAAAGGTTCAGATTAATTGAAGATTGGTGGAAAAGACATCTGTTTCTGAGATTGTTAGTAGTTCTTGTCTTAAATATAAAGACTCTACAGGAAGACTGACTTATTCCAAAGTGGTAAATGTATCTCATTTGTTCCTATTGTAGCTAAAATTTCACTTGGGAAGAACAACTTACCCATTTTTCCCAGGAAATCATTCATGTGATTTGTCTCAGTTCTTCAACTTCCTAGAATACCTCTTATGAGAGGATGACTTCTGTTAGTTTTTAATTTACTTGTCTAAACTTAAAGAAATGGAGTAAATCAGTATATTGTAAACTGAAATGGTGTGATTGAGAAAATGAAGTAAAGCCAGAATGTTTGGAGCCTTGAATGAGAATCAATATTGTTTCAGAGGATGTTCATACAAAAATTTAAGTTGCTTAATTTCATGTTTCAGACCAGATTGTATAGGAAGGATTTTTTTTTTTTTATTTTCCATTTGCAAAAAATGAAATGACTGTATATTTTTATTGTGACCTAATCTTGATCATAACCTTAATGAGATCAGAATATTTAATTTTGTGCATATGTGCTAATGAGGAATTAATCTAATTAGTGTTTGATACATCTGATCTATATGAATGTTTGCCAAGTTATGGACGATTCTATGTTAGGTGCATACAACTTACTTAATTCCTTATTTCTTGAAATTCCTTATTTTATTTTTTGCATGTCAAGCTCTGTTGGTAATAAATTTGAGAGATTAAAGGAAGATTAAAGTATGCAAGTATTAGCACTAAATATGACACTGTCTTTGGGATTCGTACAATAATGATGGTCAAAGGGAATTTTCTTTTGCTGCAGAATTTTCTTTTGCTACAATTTTCTCACTAGCTTCTCCCCAGTTTTCTAGCCTGGTACCTTTGTGATATTTTCAAGGAGGTGCTATGATATGAAAAAAATTATAAATTTAAATTTCCATAGAGTATATATGTGGCTTCTTTGAGATATTCTAGCTACAGATGAGTGAAGACTTCTATCTGCCTTTCTCATCTTCGTGCATTTTCCATTTTCTGTCTGCTATTCCCTCGCTTCTCCATCCCAGTATACTTTCTGAGCCACTCATTGCGACAAGAGGACTAAATAGATTTTAGACATATAAGAGACCTATTTGCCACCCATGCTATGAAACAAGCTGCTCTGTAGGCATGTAGCACAAGCTGTCCTAACACTGTGTGCATACTACTGTCTGTCTCTTCCCATCTGCTGCTAATTGCTAACCTTCGTACATTCATGATAGAAAGGTCTAACATTTAAAATTAAAAAGAAATTATGTCCACCAGCAGTTTAATGCCTATAACATTCTTTCTTCAATTTGAGAATTTCTCTGCATTATAAACATTAATCAAGTCTGGCAGTATACTTAATAAGTCTTTATAACTTTTTCCAATGGTTAGGTAACACATGGTGAATGTTCCTAGGAACCCAAAAGGCTATCAGGAATGAACTGAACTATTTGTGCTGGAAAAATCCTGATGTAAGTACAGGAAAAACTTGCATCATTTGTAGTGTAGTTACTAGTTACATGTGATTGTGGTTCCACAGAATCTGTGGGCAATTTCATAATGACAAGAAAATGTCTGTCTTGATAATTGATTTTCAGTGATGCCCAAGCTGATGAATAAAAAGGCTTAAAATATAAGAGGCATTTCTCACTGTAGCATATTGACTGCATTGCTGTTTAAAAATAAATAAATAAATAAATAAATAAATAAATAAATAAATAAATAAATAAATTCAGTTTAATCATCATGAGGAAAAGTTACTCCCTCTTTTTGTTGCACATTTAAAAAAATGTAAATTAAATTATAATATTGAGTTTTCTTGTTGGATGCTGCTGTGGCAGATATTATTTATCTCTATGTATGACATTAAATCTGAACATGTATGTGTGTACATGATAAATGTAAATGGTAAATACACTACTTATGCAAATAAATTAGAATTGTTAAAAGTGGCAGGTATGTGATGACTGAGGATAAATGCTACACCTTAGAAATCTTTTATCAGTAGTTTCCTTAAAAAAAAGAAAAAAGAAAAAAAAAAAGTCAATAGGTCTAGAGCTTTATGAGATCTACTGATAAAACTTTAAGTTTGCGTATCAAGTTTTCAGCAGTTATGAAGGATTCTGTGGATTTTTTTGTGCATGTGCATTCATCAGAAAAGATGTGTGTGTATAGTCATCAGAAACAGTCACTGAATCTTTAAATGAAATGTGAGGTATACAAAGAACAATAAAATTCAATATTTAAGAGGATGCCAAAAGCAAAGGGAAGTATGAACATTCACTGTTCTAACAGGACAAATGTTGCTTCTCCATTACACCTATAAACAAAACCTTAAGTTCACCTGAAAGAATTATTTTGCTTCTGTTTTGCTGATTTCAGTTGAAAGGCTGACTTACTCTGATATCTGAAGTTATAGAAGCAAACATGCAGCTTTTTAAAGGAGATATCCTCCTTTACTTTAGCTTAATATTACTGTTCTCTGACTACTGTTTGTTTTGCACAAGTCACATCCTGAGGCAAAGTAGATTATGGCTGAGCTGCAACCACTCCATCATTCTTTAATTCCCAACTGTTAAAATCCTCTGCAAACCTTAGGCAATTTTTTTATGGAATTAATGCCTTGTCAGACTCATGTTTTAACAGCTCTGTTTTTTTTTTTTGTTGTTGTTGTTTTGGTTTGGTTTTATTTTGTGTGTGTGTGTGTTTTTTTTTTTTTCTCTGTGAAAAAAAAAAAAAAGTATATTTTCTATCTCCATGTTTTCATTAGATAAACTGTTCACTAAACAGATTAAAAAACAAGTCAGAGAAAATGAAGCCAAACCTCTAGTCTTTGTGATCACCTGTTGTTTGTTTGTTTGTTTGTTTTTCCTAAAAGCTAAAGCTAAATGTTTAAATGGATTCAAAAAGAAACTGAAGTAATCTGGAGAAGAAAAAACAAAATGAAAGCTGTTAAGTTCAAGAGGTGACCTCAACCGTAGGAATCCTCTGCAGAGTTGCAGGCTTTGAGAGAACCCTGGAAAAGTACTCAGTTTATTGTCTTGTGTTTTATTCTTCTGGAGGAATCCACCTGAGGCCAGTGCTGCAGACAGAATTCAGGGCAGGATGATCTGATTTTTTAAGCATTCCTGTGATTTCTCTTAGGATTCCACATACTCTCACACAAATTAAAACATGACTGAACACAGAAAGAAAACTTCTGCTGTCTTTTATAATGTGTCAGAAAATAGAATGTCAAGTCTCCAGTTTCACCCCACATTCACTTCAGTAGCTGTATGACAGAACACAAGACTTTTAATTAGTTTGATGCTATAAGAATTTTCAAATTCTTATAATTCAGTGTTACCATCATTTAAGAAAAAATAAATTAATTAATATGTTGGAAATGTTAACAAGTTTTAGAAAAATTCAGAGGTGGGGAAAGCTCTTTTACCAATCAAACATCAGCTATTTGCTGGCTGAAGATGGAGAGCATCACCCAAAATATTCCAAAAAATCACTGTGTGGAACTTTCTTGTAGATAATAAATATTCACTGTTTAATATTTTTCTTTACAAAGGTGTTGTGTTAGGGAAGTATGTAGTAAATAGTAACATTCATATTTGGAGATTCTCTAATGTTTGTATGACTCAAAGAATAGATTTTGTGTCTTCCAAAAATCTGTTGGACAATCTTACAATGGAACTAAAGCCTTTAAAAAGGCACCTTTTACACTGTATGATGCAAGGGGGAATTTATATGTGAAGTCAAACAAATCATCCATTATGTTTTGTATAATCTCTTCTGTAGTGAACACTTGCAAATAACCCTTTGTGTAATTCTTGTTTTACCTTTACAGCTTAGAGAAGTAGTTTTACTTTGCAAAATATATTGTGCAACTATATCAAAATTACTAACTTGTTACACATTTATCTGGTCAGTTTTCTTTAAAAATATTTGGACTAGAATTCCAGTCTGTTCTTCATTGTACCCTACACTCAGCCATTACACCCTCAAATCACAGGTAAGGAGTACTGAAAATTGTTGAACTACTGAAGAAAAATTCCTGCATTTTTCAGTACAAGGCTTCTCAGCACAGGTGTTTGTGTAACTATAATATATTAGGAGGATTCATTGTTCAGTGGCCTTCAAGCTGCTTGGAGAGTAAATTCCAGATCAAGCGGGATGTTTAACAGAGATGAATACACATACGCAAGATTACAGCAATCACTTTTTATAGAGAATATGGACATTTTACTTTCACAGGTCAAGGCATTACTCACTTGAAAGTGGTTCTTGTATGCAAAGTAATAGACATGGTTGCATCTTTCTCTACCTCCTTCATTAGCGAGCAAGTTGGAACAGTGCACTCAAGACAGAACCTTCTTAGCATTTGAGAAAGTGCTACATAATGAGGCAGTGGGAAAAACTATTATTGCTTTAGTACCCAAAAGTGTTTTTGAAGCTTTGTGATCAGGATCTGTTAAATCTCTGCCAAGGACAAAGAAAAGGGAGTCTGAAAAAGATTTCAGTTAAATTCTCCAGGGAACAGTAGCTATTTATTTATTTTAAAACACAGTTGCATTGGGATTTTATAGATTTCTGTGTTTGCAGCCAGAGGCTTTCCCAAAGAGAACATTAACAGCAATCCCCTCAATAAATACAACGAATGAAACATTGAATGAACATGCCTATACAATTTCCACCTGTATGGGAACTGTTAGGTTAAAGCACGAACCAGTGATTGAGCACCTGGTGAAGGGATGCAGCCAGCTCTGGGAGCATGGGTGGAAACAATTCACCCGCATGACCAGAAGGACAAACCCTGGCTCTGTCCCTCCCTAACACTATTTAAGGGCTGGCAGCTGCAAGGGAAGCATCTCTACTTGGAGATTATTTCCTTTGAAGTGCTTGGTGAATCCTGAGTCCTGAAAAGGGTTAAGTGATTCGTTCCTTATTACTGGGTTGTGACCTCTACCTTTCTTGGGTAATCTAAAGCTGGTTTAAAGCAGTTTTATCTGTTATTACCTATCCTTATACCACCCAACGTCACTTCTTAAAAGTCACTATAGCTAAATGGAACTATTTCCTCATTATTTAGAAGGCACTTCAAAATTACTTAATCATAAGGAAATGTCAGAATATTTTTGCAATCAAAATAGATTTGGCAACCTGTGTAACCTTATGCATCTTTAAGAATTTTACAGAAAATCTAAAATCATAGGATGTTTCCCAAGTAAGTAAATGTGTATCTTTAGCTGCATTTCACAGATAAGAAGCAGAGGTTCAGTATCTAGAAATAAACTACTGAAATTCATTCAAAAGCTTTGACTGAAACTTTCATGTGGCTGATCATTCTCTTTCTGAAACATGAGAAAGGACAGAGTAGCACTTCTATTTTTCTGCACCCACTCTTCTTAGCAAGAGACTGTAATTAAGTCATTACAAGAGTTGTTCATCACAGCCTTTTTTTTTTTTTTTTTTTTTTTTTTTTCTCCTCTCCGTCATACAGGCTAGTGCAATTTCAAAACCACTTTGCATTCATAGCATTGTATGGCAGTGAACCTTTGGAGCATGAACTCAACAAGATATTCATTGTGCTGAAGAGTATGCTTTTGTTTTAAACCTTATTACAACTAATGTTATGCTTCTCAAGTCTGTCATGAAAACAGTAAATAATCACTATTTTCCATTCATAATTTCACATATATCAGAATAAAATTTGTCAAACTGATATCTCAAGATCAGTTTAATATTAAAACCACTCCATACCTTTACTTACCACACTTGTCAGCAGTCTACTCTTGTAGTTAAGGAGACTGGAATGAATAGGTAATTCAGGGTGCGGCAATCAATGTTATATAATTCTGTGATTATGTTCTCTTTTGTGCTCTCCTCTCATTTTCTTCTTCTTTTTTTTTCTTTTTTTTTTTTTTTTTTTTTTTTTAAGCAATTATTTTTTCTCTAACTGTTCCAATTAAATTTTGAATGTTACTGTATTTTGGGCTAGTAATATTTTCCTAAGATTATAGGCAATAACAGCTAAACATCTTCTGAGTGGTATCAGCTTAGTTACAGTCTCACTCTGTTTTCATGAGGAAGACTTTTTTTTTTTTTTTTTTCCTAAGTATTGACAGTAATATTCATTTGCTCCTTGTCCCATAGGTGGTTGGTACCCTGAAATCCTCTGCAAGTCTCTGCAGTTTTTATGATTATCATTGTGAATAATTTTGTATCATCAGAACTCTTAGTCACCTCATTATTACTTCCTCTTCTAGATCATTTATGTTGAGTAGTAGATATTCCAGCAGAACTCCCTATGGGACTTCACTGTTAAACCTCTACTTTTGTTAAAGCTGATCACTTAATCCTACTATTTAAGCTATTTATTAATTCATGAGAAGACCTTCCTTCTTATCCCATGACAGATAAATTTCCCATGAGCCAAAACTTTATCCTAGCCATTTTGGTTTTTAATTTTCTACAACAACTATAGCAAAGCACATTAATTCAAGAATGTACCTAATAACAATAGGCTATGTCTATATTTGTAATATTCACACAGAAAAAGTGAATTATGATTATTTTATCACAGTTGCCAATAACAGAATCACATTTATATTCTAAGCCTATTGTCTATTCAAAGACAATAAGATAAAAATAGAGTAAACTATGTTATCTAAATCTTGGCTTTATTACTTGGCTATTTTTTATTTAAAAATGAGAAATTTCACTGTGAATTTGTGATACCATAATGTAAAAAAGGTAGTCATCAGGTTCACTATTAATGGTAGACTGTTTTAGTTGAACTGTGGAATTTATTTATTGAGAATCCAGTTTACTGTTCTTAAAAGTTGGATTGTGATAACTGATGTAATGCTGTAATACTGCTTAGCCTTAGCTGAGAAAGAGACCATAATATTAAAGTATTTTTGAGTGACAACATTGCCATTTATCTTCCTAGCAGGAGTCAGGTGAGTGCAATAAAGCGAGGGAAGCCCTCTGTGCCCTGTCCATGTCAGCTGTCATCACACATAAAACAAATGCTGTGAATCCCAGAATGAGACTGTCTGTATTCTCTCAGACTTCTGGATTTGAATGCCCATGGCACAGTTTCAATGCACTGATAGGATCTGCAGAGTTCTCTAGGTCTGACTCTGTGGACTGGAGAGGAAAAAAAAAAAAAAAAAAGCAAAAGCTTAGACATCCCAGGTGCCATCAATTCAATCAACAAAATTAGATGGCTGTTATGTAAATTATGCAAATATGTGACTCAGACTTCTCATTCATATTTGAGAAATGAAATATGTAATGATGTTGACATTTTTAATTATCATTGGGCCTCTGTGTTGACTCCTGAGTAGGATCAACGTTATTACAAGATTTCTGACTCTGGTGGACATCTTTGTATTGTATCAGGCTCAACTGTAGCCATAAGTGCTAGATGTACTTGAAAAGTGGATCTCTCCAGTTTCGTAAAGAGGTGCAAAGAAAATTGATCTGTTCATTGACACTGGTCAGGATTTGACCATCTTAAAATGAATATTTTTGTGTTTCTTTTCCCCACTTCCCCCATATCTTATTATAAAGGAAAACTGGTTATGATATAGATTCCAAAGAAAGTAATGCTACTCAGCTGCACTAGCATGATGGGAAATCTGATGAAGACAGAAATCTCATGACTGTGAATCTACCTAAGTGAAGTTCTTACAATCCCAAAGATTTTTTTTTTTTTTTTTTTTTTTTGCATAGTTCTTTGAAGATGTTAAGTACTGTGTAAATGCTAAATATTTTATACTCTTAGCAATTAAATATGGCTTTCAGTAGGCAGTGCATATCACAGAACATATTATCAACACAGCTCAGCCCTTCTATAAAAGTTATCTTCCCTAGTAATATTATTTTTGTCCTCTGATCTGAGATCTGGGAACACACTCATTCTGTCCTCTTCTGGTTCATGTTCCTTCCTGAGAACAAAGTAAAGTCTATATGGGATATAGGAGGAAGTACATTCTGGGCGATTAGGAATTAGGAACATGCAGTGATGTATACTTATTATTTAGCACTGGTCTGGTCTTCAATGATAGTTCTTGATTTCTTAAGCAAATAACAAGTATAATTGCCAAGATCATGTCAGTGACAGAAGAGGACAAGACATCTGTTAAAAACTGTCAAAACAAAGGATATCTGGAAATTATTCTGTCATGCAAATCGGTGAACTTGGGGTGGAGTTAACAAATTCTTTGCAATGTTTCCAAAGAAAGTAGAATGAGAAATCTAAGGGAAGAAAGTACATCAAAGTCTAGTTCTCTTTTATTTGCTGTATTTGCAACTTAAACAATTGTACTTTATCAATGGTTACAAAACAATTAATAGAATCCCTGTTGCTAATTGTGATACGAATTTTCCACTTGATTTCTTTAGAAGAGCATGAAGTTGTCCTCCTGCTATGCTACTTGCATGTATCTAAGAAACTGAGGCAAATAGTTTTTTCTCTACTTGTATTTCTTTCCCTTGGGATCATCTTATGACACTGTATACCCATATTTCTTGGTTCATTATTTTCTTATGATTTAGAAGAAAAAGTCAGGTTTAAAGGCTTACTTTAAACCTAAAGTGTTAGTCTCTAACATCTTGGTTACACAGCATGTTTCTATCACATTCTTTCAGAAATATACTTTAGTGTAGTTTAATCTGGTGAAAACTGGTAATTTGACCATGGATGATTAGTGTGAAGAGTATTCTAGAAATCTTGATTTTATTATTATCATTATTATTATTTTAACATTTCTCCCGATTTTATTTATCTGGTGGGGTAGATTAGAGGCTTCAAAGATGACAATCATTCTTCACATTACCTCTTTATCTAGGAAAGAATGAAATCTGGTCTAGAAGCTTGATGGCCTCCTTATCTGCTGCTGGACTTTATCTTTCTTCTCTCAGTGTTAAGGGGACTCCACTGAAAACTGATGAAGTCAGGCTTATGAGGAAGGACCTGGGCTGGCCCTCTAATAAATTATCGGAGCATATGTTATGTGATTCCACTAATGTTTTCAGTATTAAGATTTGTTCAAGAGTTATAATGACCAAAAACACCTTATCTAGGTAGCTACTGTGTGATAACTGTAGTATCAGTGGTGTCTGAAAAGCACTGATTCAAGCTAAAAAAAAAACAGGATTCATATTTTAAAATATATTGCTTTTAATTAAATGGAGAATGTATATTTTTAATGTCAGCTTTTCCATTATTTACTTAATAAATTAATATCCATATAAAGTAATAAAAAAATAACAATATAAAGTAAGATCTTTCTCTCTCCCATTTTCCTAATAAAATCACAGGAGAGGAAATAACAAATTAGTAACCCACAAATCAGTAAAACAAACACAGACTCTGTCCTAACAGAGTATTAATAACTGGATAGTTTGTGTGATTATTTCTTGAAATTAATATGAATTGTTTGGCTGAGATTTTCATCTTCTTTGGTTGTTTTTTTTTTTTTGTTCATTTTCCATAAACATTTCTATCATTATACCTTACTCAAATACTCTACATCTGCACTTAACATATCTGTTGTCCTTTCATGCAAATCCATCTAGTGATTCTACTCAATTCTACTCAATACCAATTGTAGTGTTACTATTGTCAGTGTAATAAAAAACTTGATCCACACAGTTTTTTTTCCTCTATTTACATCTTTTCAGCAGCAGGTAACAGATAAACAAACAAACAAATAAATAAATAAAGACAGATTAAAAACACTTTAGGTTTATCTGTCTGATTTTGTATATCAGTAACTATGACTGCATATACATGAAATTGCAGTTCAAAACTGGAACCTGCAACACAGCTTTTATATTTTGCTTTATTTCTTTTCCTTTCACTTGTGCATTGAAGCTGAATTATGCCACTGAAGAAATCATTCTGTTCAGAAAGAATAGTACTGAGTTGATATATCTGCATTCTTAAAATGTTCATTGCTTATAAACTACTGGCCCTGTGATTACTAACTCCTTGAATAACCACATTCATGTCTGAGGCATTGGAAGAAACATAAATCATATCTACAGCACTTCAGTGAATCAGTGAATGACTGGTTTATGCCCCAAAGCCCATGGATTCAATAGATGTCTTTCATTTAAATGAGTTTTAGGTCAGATCTACTGTTGCTAAACAAACACAGGAAAATCAACAACATTCTTTAACTAGATTGAGTAGCCTGCTTAAGATGATGAAGTATTATATGCTCTGTAACTAAATCTGTAAGAAATGCCTAGTTTTTGTTGCTTAAACAAAAATCAGAGAAAAGTTGAAAGAAATCAAATGGGCAGAAAGCTATCTGAGACTACTTGAGTATGTTAACAGCAAAACTGAAAACATCAGTGAAACTTTTATCACTGAAATAGAAATTATGGGTTTTAGGAAGACATTCTTAATATTATATCAAAACATCAAGAGTGTAAACCTTATTGAGAGACTTTTCAGCTTGGTCATGGGTATATTTATGAAAGACATATTCTGTTCGAATACCATATTTGTCTACTTTAAAGAAAAGCACAAGCTGGAAGATAAAGAGAGGAAATCTGGTTACTGAAATTAAAAAAAATAAATAAAATGAAATTCTGTGTCACTGTGTGAAAGCAGGATCCTAATCACAGAATCATAGGTGTTGGAAAGGACCTCCAGAGATCATTGAGTCCAACCCCCCCTGCCAAAGCAGGTTCCCTACACCAGGTCTCACAGGTAGGCGTACAGGTGGGTCTTGAATATCTCCAGAGAAGAAGACTCCACAGCCACCCTGGGCAGATCTAAGAGGCCATGATTTTTACACTATTGCCTCAAAGTTTTCTGAGGATGAATAATCCAAGCAAGTCCTGGGCAAGGGTTGAGTAATCCTTTGTCTGAGGGACACAGATGGACAAGGCCAGGGGCAACAAGAGGGATATAAGCTGCAGATGAATGGCCATGAAGTGGTCTTTTGTGTGAGCTTATCTCAAGGAAGATGGCCATATCAGGGGGTGCTGCACATGATTTTTATCCAAGCACCCAGGAATGTCAGGTAGGCAGGAGAAAGGAGGATAAAAGAGGGATCAGCAACTATGAAGTTAGGTTTTCAGACACCAGATGCCTCACAATGTGAACAAGGAGGCTTTCTGACATCGGATGTCTCACAACCTGACACCTGCATGCTGAAGAGGATGCCTGCATGTTCTTCTTCTTGTCTGAAGAACAAGACAGGTATCTGGCTTCAGATCCTTCGCTGCTGCTCTACTGCTGCTCTACTGCTGCCAACAGGCTATCCTGGGCCTGCTCCGTGAGGCCTTTCTCCATGAGACTTTGCTGCTTCTTCCACCACCTGCTCTGAGCTGCTTGCTGCTTGTGGCCAGCCACTCTGCTGCTACTCTCCCCTGTGCTTTTACCTGTCACCAACAGAACAATGTGTGATGAGAGGCTGCTGCATCCAGGTGGTGATTATCCCCACTTTACACAATTCTTGCTTTCTTCCGACCTTTCCTATTGCCTACTTTCCCCTCCACATCACCCTAATTCTCAGTAGTCACCGCTCTCCCTTCCCCATCTTCTCAGTTAATTATTATTTGTAACAAACTGGTTGGACCAACATTTGAACCATTGTTTCTTAATCTCACACCGAGTATAATATATCGAAGAACCTTGCCTCCCTCCTATAAATTGGAGTGAGACAGCAGTCAGCCCAGAACTGGACACAGTACTCCAGATGAGGCCCTACCCCCTGGTAAGAGTAGAGGGGGAGGATCACCTCCCTTGACCTGCTGGCCACACTCTTTTTAATGCAACCCAGAATGCCATTGGCCTTTTGGCCCTGAGGGCACACTGCTGGCTCATGGCCAACCTGTAGTCCATCAGGACACCCAGGTCCCTCTCTGCAAAGCTCCTCTCCAGCAGGTCACCCCCCAACCTCTACTGGTGCATGCAATTATTCCTCCCTAGGGGCAAGACTCTACATTCGCTTTTGTTAAACCTCATCTGGCTTCTTACTGCTCAGCTCTCCAGCCTGTCCAGGCCTTGCTGAATGGCAGCATAGCCTTCAGGTGTGTGTCAGTCAATCCTCCCAACTTTGTATCATCAGCAAACTTGCTGAGGGTGGCCACTATCATAGAATCATAGAATCATAGAATTACCCAGGTTGGAAAAGACCTTGAAGATCATCAAGTCCAACCGCAGCCTAACCAGTACCCCATCTCTAAAAAAAAACAAACTCTGCTAAATCATATCCCTGAGTACCACATCCAAACGGCTCTTAAACACATCCAGGGATGGCGATTCAACCACTTCCCTGGGGAGCCTATTCCAGTACCTAACCACCCTTTCTGTAAAGAAGTTCTTCCTAATATCCAACCTAAACTTGCCTTGGCGCAACTTGAGGCCATTTCCCCTCGTCCTGTCACTTGTCACTAGTGAGAAGAGACCTGCCCCACTCTCACTGTAAGAACCTTTCAGGTACTGGAAGACGGTGATAAGGTCTCCCTTCAGCCTCCTCTTCCTCAGAATAAACAGCCCCAGCTTCCCTAGCCTCTCCTCGTAGGGCTGATTCTCCAAGCCCTTCACAAGCCTCGTTGCCCTTCCCTGGACCTGCTCCAGTACTTCCATATCTTTCTTGTGCTGAGGTGCCCAAAACTGGACAATGAGTACAGGGGCAGGATGACTTCCTTAGTCCTGCTCACCACACCATTCTTGATACAAGCCAGGATGCCGTTGGCCTTCTTGGCCACCTGGGCACACTGTCAGCTCATGTTCAGCCGTGCATCAATCAGTACCCCCCGGTCCATTTCCTCCACACAGTCCTCCAGCCACTTCATCCCAAGCCTATAGCGCTGCTTGGGGTTGTTGTGGCTGAAGTGCAGGACTCGGCATTTGGTCTTGTTGAACCTCATCCCATTGGCTTCAGCCCAGCTCTCCAGTCTGTCTAGATCCCTCTGTAGGGCCTCGCTACCCCCAGGCAGATCCACACTCCCAGCCAATTTAGTGTCATCTGCGAACTTACTGAGGGTGCACTCAATGCCCTCATCAAGGTCGTCAATAAATTCATTGATGAAGATGTTGAACAAGACGGGACTCAGCACTGACCCCTGGGGAACACTGCTCCAACCAGACTCTGCACTGGCAGTGATGACCCTCTGTGCTCTGTCAGTCAGCTAGTTCTCAACCCACCTCACTGCGTTTATGTGATGCATATGTAATCAGAGTTTAAAAAATAAATAAATAAATAAAAAATTTCCATCTATTTCATTAGTTTCACCTTGGAAAGGATTTCACAAACTATTTAAAGTGAATCTCATGTTATCCTCTTAATTGGAGAGAGATGTCACAGCATGTGATTGTAGCAATGATCTATAGATTAGAAGAGTTGTCAATGTCTAAGTGGTCTTGATTAGGACTCCACACATCCCACCCAGTGTCTACATGAAAGACAAATGTTCCACAAACCTGTATAACTGAAGTCAATATTATCCATGTTAGGAAGGCATTTAGCTAGTCCTGAAAAATATAGGTTCCAGTAATTAAAACCCATCATTGACAGAGTAAAGAGTATTAGATGCAGAGGAAGTAGAGAATGTGAGCCTGCAAAGAAAGGTGTAGGCTTCCATCTAATTCCCATAATTTCCAATTAACAATTAACAAATTAATTTCTTATTAACAATGTTTCTGCATCATGAAATCTATTAATGTATCCTTTTGTGTTCATATGTTTGTTAATGCTTCAATTTCTCAGTAAGAATCTGTAATTTTTCTTCTGAAAGCTATTTCATGTACAGAATGGAAGACTTCGAACAGTAGTGAAGTTGTTCAAACCTGGAGCATGACCTATTAATTGGCAAAAAGGATTCCCTAAGGTTTACAGGAGAGCTATCTTTTTATATCAAATATATATGTCAAATATATATGTTATCTTTACATATCTTTGCTGGTATTATTTTAGAAAAAAAAAAAAAAAAGAAGTTGTAAACTGAAAATGCCACTAAAAAAATGCAGAGTAACAGTAATGAAATGAGACATAAACAATTTTGCATGACTTTTGAAAGACATTCCTTTCTGAATGCCCTATTTCCAGATTTATCCGCAGGCAATTGCTGCTTTGAGTGTCCTTCCCAACTATTATTTTTTTTTCCCTTGTTACTTACCTCACCTCTGTCTTTATTGTATCATCATTTGCCTTTGTCTTTGGTCTAAGCACCTTCAGTGTTCATACTGCTCACTGTTCTTGAATTTTGGGGGGCTGGCAAATCCTGGAAGAAAGGATATAACTTCATGTTTGGGAAAGCTCTGAGAGCTGAACCTACAATGAAAATATCAAAGTCAGAGAGAGAGAGCAGTATAAAGAAGATATTATAGAACTGACTGACTTTGATGGTGTAGCATGAAAAAGTTGAATCAAACAAAAAATACTTGGTTTCGGTCTTTTAAAACTTTTAGCCTTGGTTTCTTGGAATATACTTTAAGTAATCTTTCAAATTTCTTTGTAGTTTTATAAAACTTTCCAACAATTTCAATTTGGCTGGTACTTTTGGAGAAAGTGCTAGTAGCACAGCCTCCTGTGTTGTGTACCACTATCTAGTACAAAGCCAAAAGGATTTTAAGAGTGTTGATATTCTACATCACACTTGAATTTTTAATTCTATAAAAATATGAAAGAAAATCTGCAGATTGTTCTAGAAAGACACTGTCAAAGATAGCCAATTAGCTGCTTCATCAGACTTTTGCAGCAATTCCTGTGGAAAGCCTGCTTCTGCAAGGCAGGAAAGCTGGGATGAATGTAGTCAGAACAAAAGCAAGGACTGAAGAATAATCTTTCAGGAAGAGAAACCTCATTTCTAACTGAGTTGCCATCCTCATCCAGTCCCATTGAGAAGAGGCAGGCCCACCTCTGTCTCCTCAGACAACCTGCAGCGAGGTACCAGTTCAGTTTGTAAAGGCAGAAATGAAAGTGTACAACGGTCCGATCATTAAAGAAACAAACTCCACAGCATAGAAGTCAGACAATGAGGCTGGTTCTTTCACAGAAGTGGATTCCAGCATACAAAGGCTGAATAATGACTTCAGATCTCAACACGACTCAGGGAAACTGGGGCTTGAACAAGCTCGCTGCCAAAGCAAAGCACTTAGCAGCAAAAGTGAAGGATCAAGAAGAAAGATGTTCAGATCAAATGCATGCTGGAGCAAAGGAAGCTAGAGCTGATCAATGATGCCTGATTGATGAAGAAAAGAACCACTGCCTAGCCCTGTAGAGATAGAAAATGTGATGGTAAAGCCCCAGAGCTACCAGCTCTGCTGGACATGTTTCTAACTATATGTTGAGTTAAAGCAATGAATTAGAGAATGGGGAACTGTAAACACTGCACAACTCAGAGTTTACAGCTGTGATAAGTGTGATGGGAATGCTTCTTAAATCTGACTCCACCCTCTTTCACTAATCTCTCCTACACTCCTGCATTGCAGAGTAAAGGAAGTTCATACCTGAATTCTAAAGACTGTGCAACACGTTTTCTCTAGAAGTGCATTTTGTGACCTTGAAATTTAAATATACCCTCTGGCAGACCTGGGGTTAAGAATAGAAATTTACAGGGAACAAGCATTCAGTAATGGGTTTAAAAAAAATCTCTAGAACTTAATTCTTGTGCATGTTTCTTCATTTTGTTTACTAAAAACTGGGAAAGACAGAAACACTTAGGGCTGTGTTCTTTTTACATACTGTGAATACTTTCTGATTCAAGGAGAGAAAATCTGCTTTTAAAGCTATCGTAGGGAAAATAATTTCCATCCACAAGATGGCTCCTGCAGTGAGAACACTAGGCTCTGAAGATTTTATTTTTGGTTCTGAAGAAAGTAATCCCAATTCATGTGGTTTAATCTGTCTACTTTTGACTCCTGAAGAGTAATGTTTATTAATTTTTTTTATTATTTTTTATTATTTTTTAATAATAATAAAAGTTCTCTTCATGCTGCAATTACTCGGTGGTGCAGGATAGATAACTTTGTTATTGTGATTGCTCTCAACATGGAACAAAGTTCTTGATGTTCATTTTGATTGTTTTTACCAACTGCGTTGTTTTGTTCTTGTATTAGAATTTTTGGGGGAATAAAAACACAAATGGCCATCTCCTGTCAGGGATACTTATTGAGAACTCCCCACTGAAATCAGTGGAGAGCTGTGACTGAAAAATCAATTGGCAATGTATAAAACAGGTTGTTTTATGCTAGAACATTGTGGGGTAATTTTTCAGAATACAATAGAATAAACCAGTTTCACAAAAAAAAACAACACAACAATATATTTATGGTTTATCAGTTAACCATGATTTCACAGGGCTAGCCAAATTAAAGGGATAAGAAAAATCTAAGGAAATAAATAAAAGTAGAGCTGTAGCATAAGGTTGTACTTTTAACTGTTGTGTTGTCAGGAATATGCACCCTCACATTAAAACACTCCCTACAACCATAGAACTGTGAAAAACTGAGCCATGCCATATCGTCTCATTTTGTGACTGGTTGAGAGCATGCATAACAGCAATATAATTTGAAATACACGTGATCTATAACAAATTAAATATTATTTTGATTTCAAGTCTTAAGCAGCACAAACAAATGTGATGAACTCTTGTGTACTTAGGGCTAATAAAGAATTTGAACATCAGCAGCAGTTTGGCATACTGGTAGACTGGTATATAGAAGAGACTTGCAATTCTGTAAACATCAGTCCCGGAAGAAAGTTACAAGCTAAGGCAAATATTGGTTAACTTGTTAATCGACATGATAAGCACTTATCCTGTTATTCCTAATCTCTCTTTTATCTTCTCAATCTTTATGAATGGTGACTGCTAAAAAAACAAACAAACAAACAAACAAAAAAACTTATTTTGAGCTTCATTACAATCATTAAACAAAATGTTGGAAATGAAGATGCAATATTAAAAAAAAAGAGAAGGATTATTAATCATTTCCTTTGTTTTTGAAGAAAAAAAATAAAGATGCAAGTGTTTGCTATATGCAAGAGACATTGATTAAAATACATTACTAAGTGCAGGGAAGATTTGTTGAGAGAGAGCGCTGAAATTTCCACTGATCCAAATTACCTAACATTTAACTGTCACGTAAGCATGCTCTAATTAACATGTTTGGAAATGATAGAGAAAGAGAGATAAACCTGGTGCCAAATTAATAAGTAATGACATCTCTCCTAAATGTGCTTGTGGGAAAGTCTGCAAGAGAAAGAAAAAGTAAGGATATTTTATAACATTCATTCTCCAAAACTTTGTACCTCCAAGTCTCATGCTTTCAAAACCCTGTTCTACAAAACCACTGCAAATCTTCATTCTACGTAGAATATGTAGCCCTAGCGTTTGGCAGAGTTTGTTCTTCTGAAAGTTCCCCATAGTTTAATTGGAAAATGCCATTTCACTGAACCCAAACTTTTTTACTCTATATTCTACAGCTGAGAAAACATCCAGTGCTCCTAACAGTGAATGTGACAAGGACATCAGTTTTACTGAACAACTGTAATGGTCAGGTAGGGTTGTATAAAATACGTTTTTTTTTTTTTTTTTTTTTTTTTTTTTTGTTTTTTTTAAGATTTTGTTTTTATGTGAATGGGAGATGCTGCTCTTCATCTCAGTCTGGGTGTTAGTAGAGGGATCACTTGTTGCCTGCCTTTCCCTGTTTATTTGTTTCTTGGCTAGCATAGGCCTACACTTGTAACCACTGTGCTCCTCAATGTTCTAAATTACTTAAATGAAAAAGAAAAGAATAGAACATCAACAAAAAATAAACCAGGCTATCAAAACACAGCAATCTGTAATTAGTAGAGAGCTGGATGGAGTGGAGGAAAAGAGGTGTTCTCTCTTTCTTCCTCATTTTAATTCATATACATATCAGTCTTTTGATATCCTAAAATCTGGAACTGTTTGGGTCAATAAAATCAGCAGCTCAATGCATAGCCTGAATCAAATAAGAAATGTTGCTTCTAAGGAGCGAGGCAATAAGGACATAACATTCTGATAAGTTTTTGTTCAAGGAGTGTCACTGAAGACACCAAAGGGGAATGAAAGGGACCAAAATGTAGCTTGACACAGGACCTCTCGTCCCATCTGGAGGCCCTAGGTGCAGGGAAGTTGGCATCTGCTGTCATTGAAATAGCTGAGCAATTGCTAGTTCTTTTTCTCTCTGTTGACATGGGCATAGTAGCCAGGGTGATAAGAGGAGGTATTATCCTTTTTATTGGGAACTAGGAAATCTCCCTGGTTTCATGTTCCTTTTGGTATTTTTTTCCAACAATTCTCACCTCTTCTTTTTTGGGGGATACTTTGAAACTTTTCTTTGTCTTCCAGCCATCTCCATAGCTGAAGGAGGACATAATTGGGCTGGCAAACAATTAAGCAAATCGAACCCCAGCCAAGATAAAGTCATTAAACATTTGCTTTTGGGATACTAGTATAGGTCCTGATTGAGGAGTCTGTGGGGCAGGTTTCCTAGTTTTAGTTGCAGGAAGGGCCTTGGCCCCTTCCAGTGTTTGAATATTGCACCTGTTCTGAAGGTGCTGTTTCTCCCAGATCAACTACCAATAGGGCTGCTTGTTGGATTACAGCCTCTGAGGCCACTAGGCGATTCAATATGTACACCAGTGTGCCATAGTAGTCAGGAAGGGGTTGCTGTGGTACGAGGCCCCTCATCCCTGCTGAGAATTTAACCAGGTCAGGACTCTCGAAAATGTCATCATAAATGGATATAGTTTTGGAGTTCTTCCATTGAGGTCCATAAATTAGAATTTATCATCATGTCACTTCTGATCAGCCATGTAATTCTACATGCTGCCGTTATCCACTGAATTAAAGAAGTGTTCTTTTTTTCATGATGTACTACCACTACATACAGACTCTCTGCGGGCAAATGTGTGTTAACAGATACCTTTTTGTAAATCTCAGGCCCACTAATTACCACACTTCCATCCCCCATGTCCCATAATCTCAACAGCCAAGATGATATGCTTTCTCATGGTCTTTTTGTTGTAACAAATCTGAAAGTTCAGCAGCTGTGTATGTGCACACTGTTACATGTAGCATGGTGTGGGCAGGGGGCAGGATTACTATGCTTGAAGCAGACATTACTGCATCTTATTTTTCATTATATTTTGATGTTGTATTTTTTTGGTTGTTTTCCATTTTTCTTGCATTAAAAGAAAAAAGAAAGAAAGAAAATAAAGAAAAAAAAATCATTTAACTGAGTACTATGTTGTCATGTTTTTGACTTTAAAGACCAATTTGCTCTACCATCCTCTTAGAATCTGAACAGAATACTTTCAAAAAGAGTTGTATGTGATTTATTTTTATCTGTATCTGATCTCAACAAATTACAAATATAAATCTTCTACTTGGTATATATTGTCATAAAGAGGAACAGAGATTACACTGAGAATATATTTTCTGTTCAAAAGTATAAATCAAATCAGCTACTCAGTACTAGAAATTTCAGAAATTGACACTATGTCATCTCCAAGGAAATATATTTTATGGCAAGCTCTCTGACATTTGTAAACATTTTGGCTCAATGCCATTATCTAAATACAGGCATCTTTTACCATATCAGATACCCTGGGATATCAGTGAAATCCACAAGAGGCTAGTAAATATCCACACAGATACAGAACCCTTCAGGAGAGGCAGCTTCAGGCTGTATGGTATCCATAAGATGTCTTAGTAATGCTAAATCCCTGTGTTTAGGCAAGAGGAAGTATTCAGAAACCAACAGTAGATCACTATTATTATTATTATTTTTTCAATGCAGTTCTTTAAGAGCTAAGAGCTTCTTCCCCATTAAGCTGTGGAGGTATTATGAAGTTGAAAAATTGACTACAAAATTAAAGGGCAGTATGTCCATGAGAGGATACTAAAGGAAGTACAGAAGGAGGTACTCTCTAACCTCCGCAGAAGTGTGTCAGAGTCGCATATTTCTGCTAACTCCTATTTGCTTTGAGGGAGCAAGTAGTGGGTTATGAGGGACCACTGGCCTGAGCAAGCAAGGAATTTTGTATTTTTATGTTCTTATATCCATAACTGAATCTGAGCAGGAGGGGTAAAGATAAATCTTTAAGGAATTAGCTGATCATTTGAACATTATTTTACCTTTAGTATCTTTGATCCACAACTAATTTAAAGACTAGATCCTCCCCCTCTGCCTCCGTTCCCCCCCCCCCCCCCCCCCCCATTTTTTCATGCCAAGATTCTTTTGTTTGTGGAGTGTCTGTGCCATTCCACATAATCCTCTTTTCTAAAACAGATTACCTGCAGTCTTTCACCAAAAAGAATTCCCTTCTGTTAATGAAGCATTTCCCTGTACAGTTAACTCACATACAATGTGGACAAATTATTGGCATTTAACAGGAAAATCCCTTTAATAAAATCATATTCATGCAGTGATGTTCAGAGATTAGGTTAACCAAATGCTTTCAATTAATTTTCCTCTTAATTTGCAATGAACTACTATAAATAAAGAGCTATGTACTTAGCAGAAGAAAGATTTCCCATTTCCACTCAGTATGGAGTGGGAGAAAAATGATATAACTGTATGACCAAATTGATGTTAACTTTAGCATAGTTATACAAGTTCATGCTGGCTGAGCCACAGCTCTTAAGAAAAGAAATTTCTGAGACTCACTAGTCAGTGGCATAACTGACTTTTGGTAGTTTCAAAAGGCCATGAACACGACTAATAGTTTTTGGCAGTTCCAAAGGCATTAATCATGATCAGTGTGCAATATTTAATAAGGCTCCTTCAAAATGAATATAAATTAAGACTATAATTCCATCTCAGCCTTCTGGTGACATGAGGAAACCACTTGAGTTTCACTCTCATGGTTTATGATGTCCCCGGAAGCCTTTGATGGAATTATAGCCTTATTAAGTACAGTTGGGGTACATTATTCCTTATATTATTGCTGCTACAGGTCATTATTCCCACTAGAAATTAGAACTTGCTGTACTTTCATCAACCATGTAATCTTGAAGTAAGTTGGGGGGAATTTCATTGTGGGAGGGTTTCTGCTTTTTAATTTCTATCACTACTTTACATACACAGCTTGGTACAGTTGTTAACATCTAATATTAACAGCCTACATGATTTTTTTTGTTGTTTGTTTGTTTTATTTTAAGGAACACTATTCACAACAATATAATCAAGTCATGGCTGATGTTTACATGGTATTTTATAGCAGATTTTAGATTATACTTTTAATCTTTTTATATAAAATCATTAAACCATCAATAAAATAAAATAGAATTAAAAGAAAATGAAAAATCCCACAAACAAAAAATCCTAGATGAAGACAAGAATTCATAGATAAGCTACCAGAGAGAGAGTTACTAATGTTATTTCAGTAAAGAGACCCACAATCATGTTCTTAATAAGTTAAAATGAGATGTAACATTTAATTCCTCAGAACAGTTAAAGCCTTCATCTGCAGTTCAAGAGAGCAAGGCCAGGAATTTCTGATTTCTAGTCCATGAATGTATAACAGTGTTGGTGCTGAGGGAGAGCAAGGTATGTACTGTAACAGCCTTTGGACTATTTTGGAGGTTTCTCACAGAATTACTTGCAAATCCTGGCCCAAAAGAGCAGAGCTCCCATGGAATTGGGAACACTGGAGATAGACTGGTTGCTCTGGGACCTATCCTGCCTCAGGAGGATGGGCTGATCGCTCAGCCAGCACCATCCATATCAAATCCTTTTTAGTCTGTAACATCAAAACTCAACAAGCATGCAAAAGATAGACCTCTTTCTATATAGCAGGAATCAACTATCTTAGTTTAAGGTAAATATTTTTGTTATGTACAGACACTACTTGCATAAGAAACATGCAAGTTCTGTCACATTTTTTATTTAAAAGAATTAAGCATTCTGGAAATAACATTGATCATCATGCATGCTTTTAAGAAGAGATTCCCTTCTTCTCTAATCGTAGTTTAAATCATCATAGCTGTACTAGTTTAATTAGCTCTGTGCATTAGTTTCTTTCCACAGCTTTCACGCTGCATAGGCTTTTAAATAGTGTATTATTCAATGCCATGCACTTAAAAAAAGACTTGTTGAAGAAAACCCCTAAGTGTAGCACACACATATCATTAAGCCTGAAGGAGTTCAGGGCTTTTATTCTCTCTGTCTTTTTTTTTTTTTTTTTTTTTTTTTGTATGCTATTTTTAGGACTGCATGATGGGGAAAGATATCTGCACCCAGTTCTCCCACAACTTTTCATATTACAAAAATATCCAGTTATAACTAATAAACGTGTCACTACATTGCATAATTCATGCAAAATTTTGCGGGTTTCTGGCAAAGGTGGAATCTCTAATTTGAGTGAGCAAAGAAGAATCTTTGGTTACGTGGCAAAATTACAAAAAGACATTTATTTATATCTCCAACAATGGGTTAGAAAATGTGGCCTTGTACTAAGGAAACACTTTGAAAGACATAATTAAATGTTCTTATGTAATATTATTCATATTTGTTTTAGGTTTTTAACTTTGTGAGTGTAGCAGTACTTCTATTTTTGCCTTGACGAGATGTGCGAAGGTCTTTTAGTAAACAGTGTTACTATTTCTATTGATTTTGGTAATATATTTCACATTCACAGAATTAAGTGAAGGGTACAATCTCTGAAGTATTACAGTGACAAAAATATTTATCAAAGAAGACATCTGAAAAATATGGCATGATATTTTAGCTTGTTTACATTTTTATTTTTTTTTTCTGATTTAAAATAATGTAACTTTGGTGCATGTTTAATTTCTTGAATTTTGAAATATTTTCTTAAAGAAAAAATAGTGTTGGAATTAAAGGAAAATTCTTGCTTGAAATGGCATGCAAAGGAAAATAAATATCTGAAGAGTCACAAAACTCATAGACTTTTCCTATATGGAAATAGAATTTATTTTGTGACTATTTTAAGGAGTTGCCATTTGGTGTTGTGAGGACCAATAATTTTTTATGTTCATGTTGAGAACTTAGTTTCCATTAAACAATGGCATTAAATGTTATAAATCAATATATGCAACTGGTATGTTCCTTTAAGATCTATAAGAAGTTTGCAGCTGTTTATTTAGCTCTCAGTAAAAATGACATGCCATGGTTATTATCGGAAACTACTGAAGAAAGCACAACGCAGGAATTAACACATCATTACAGTGATGTAAGGCTTTGTCTATTTCTATTAAGATAAGGTAGACGTGGTGAAGAGAATCCATCTAATATGTACAACTCCAAAATATTCTGCCTTTGAACAATCTTAGAAGTACTGCAGCAATGCCATAAGTGTAGCTAATGTGCAACATCCTGAGAAAGTAACGGTCCATTTTAAATTCCATGTGTCAGTTATAAATATCAGTGATGACAGAGAAAGTAGACATGTTTTATCTGCTGCATTTTTTTATCTAATTATGCACTGCTTAGTATTATGAATGCACATAAATTTGCCTTTCAAAACTCACACAGTCTAGATTTAAAGCCCATAACAAAACACAGTGAAAGTCACAGGCAAAGAAGATGGATAACAAGGAGAATTTAAAAGGAACTTTTCTGTTTACAGTAGTCCTCTTTAAAAAATGCAATTAATATGTTAAAAAATTAAACATATAAATAGCACCAGAATACATCAAATATATCAAAATTCATCTTCAGCATCAGTACACAAGATCATTACAGTGGGACAGGCAAGCAGAGAGTGTTCTGGAAGTAATACTCACAGGACTGATACATTGATAGCTGCTGTGGATATCATTTTCAGGACATATCACTTGGACTGCATTTTTTGCTCAGAGTTCTACTTCTTTGTTTAAGCTCAGGTGCCCCTGAATTCTCATTAAACTCAGTAATAGAGATTTGTCATAATTTGTTTTTATCTTCTATGTTATTTATTTTATTTTTTACCTTCCCAAGCCAAGGAAAATCAGTGATCAGCCCACAAAAATGACAGACTTGTACTGTAACAGCCACAGCTCCTATGACACGAGTATTACTAGGGATCTTGACAACCGAAGCCTAAAACCCTTTCTTACAGACTCAGCACAAGAACTGGAACTTTGTCTTCCAGTTTTAAATATGTGATCAAGCCATGTTGCTATTTGCATTGCAAACAATTTTACTCTTACTCCTATGTGGGTCTTTATAAGCATTTAATCAAAAAATACCCAGACATAGCTATTAAAGAAGACTTCTGCATATGCCCAACTCTGAGCATGGATGTGCTTTCCTAAGATCCAGTCTCAGAGAGAGACTTACTTTGATTGTTGGGGAGCTATAGCAAGACACCAATTTACTTTTATTGTACTACGGCAGAATTTATGAGATTATTGCTAAGTAACTTCTTCAGGGAGAGGATTTAAAGTCTGCCTGGATGAGCTCCAGTAGCAGCAATCCCACAGGGCTGCCTTACCAGCTTCTCCTGTTATCTAAATGCTCAGCTTTCCCGAGCACCTCACTCACCTTTTAATTCCAAGTGCAGAGTAACCTCTATCACACAGCAATCTGCTTCCTCCAGACATTCACCTGAAAGCAGAGCTGAAGATGTTATTCCTGTCCATCCACTTGCAGCTCTTTTTGTGTAATTAGCAACAAACAGATTTGTTAGCGCTGAAGTGTAGACTTGCACATTTTGGCAAAGAGAGGAAGATGTTACTTGGCTTTACATTCATGAAGTGTTATAGGGTTCTTAAGCAGCTGGAATTTTCCAGGAGTACTTGTAGTAGAGCTCATACTTAATTGGGAAAAACTATGGCTGTTCAATTTCTGAGCACCTCTTTCATCATTAAAGTTTTATCATAACCCAGTATTCTTCAACTGTGTTCATTTTGTAAAGTAAACAAACAGGATAAAACCTCCTCTGATTCAACAGCGCTGTGGTTTTCTTGCTTGTGTGGGTATTACACTGCAAAATTTATCTCACTGCTTTGTGCTAAGGTGTAAATATGGAAATATGTTATTTAAACATTGCAGTACAAATGTGCAGGGTACGAGTTTAACATCTTGTAAGTTACAAAAGCGAATCTGAAACATTTGGTGAAACTCAAACATCGTGATAGAACTATGCATTTCATTTCTTTCCCAGTTAAATATATGCTTCCCTTACATCCACTGATAGCAATTTTCACTTTTTTTTTTTTTTTTTTTTTTTTCATGAAATTAAAATAACCTGAAAATACTAGGAACTGCTAATTTGCTGCTGTAATTGTTCTTTTGGCCAGCAGAGAAGCTGCAAAAAAAAACCCTGTATTTCAGAAGAGAAGAGGTAGCAGCCAAGCCAGCAGCTGTTTACCCCTGGCTAGTGTTGGCCTGTGCATGCCTGTTGGGCAGCCAGACCCCACAACCAGGCAAACACTTGATGTTTTTCTGCTTCATTACCAAGACAGACTCACTTAGTCCCCTTCCATGCACAGGAGCCTTTGCAAAAGGTGAAGTGGGCTCACCTAGCATACAGATAGCAGCAGGAGGAAAACTGATGTGTGCAGGAAGGAGAGTAGTCTTCCTTGGAAACAAGCTGTCACAGCAGCATGAAGCCAAACACGGAAGCATAGAGATGATTCTTTAGTAGTTAGGTATTCAGTAGCAGGATTTTAAGAGATACTCTCCCTCTTCCTGCCCAGCTGCAGGCTGTGATGTGTTGCCAGATCCCTGCAGAAACCTGTCTTATCTTCAGCATGGCCTGGAATGTATGAGGGCTGCTCCAAAAGTAATGCCTCCTATCTTTGTTATGTTAGCCCACAACATCAGAGGTGGGTGCTGGTGATAGGGCAATAGAGGCTGAACCTTCCCGCCAGTATTCTATTTCATTGTTTTGCCATGTGACAGATGGCAGCAGAGGGGCAGTCTCACAGAATGGTTTCTGATATGGATGTGCGTGTGGATCAAAGCTATGTCATTGAGTTACTCCATACAGAAAAATGGCACCTATTACATTCTACTAAACATTCCTGGAGACCATACAGTGAATATGAGCACAGTGAGGCAGTGGGCAGTGCGTTTCAGCAGTGGTGACAGTGATGTGACAGACAAGAGACATTGTGGATGGCTATGCAGATTTTTATGAGCATAGTATGCATACTCTTGTTCATCAGTGCTGAAAATGCATAGCTAGTGTTGGTGACTAAGTTGGAAAACAGTGTTTTGTAGCTGAGAATTTGCTCTATCAACCAGTGTTAATTGTGCTCTTTGTATCTGATGTAGTTTCCATGGGAATAAAGAGAAGCCTTACTTTCAGGAAAGCTTATCTACTGTACTGCGTGACTCAGTCAGCCTCAGCACAGGTCCCTGGATGGATTGTGGTCATCATCCCTTCTGGGAATAATGCATATGTAACACACTTATGTGAGCAAATACAGAATCTCTAGTTAGGTTTTTATTTTCAGTTGAGAAAACCCAGCCACATCTGTAGCACAAGAAAGCAACCTTTCAGCAGCTGGAGACAATACTACAGACAAATGTAGTGCAGAAATAAGGAATATTTGATGAGACTGACAATTTATTGAAATTTTAAGGATTCTTTATAATGATAAGTTAACATGACTGTTGATATGATATGACATTAAAGTTTTCATCTCATTAGTTAATATGCTCAGCTCTGCTTTGCTTTTTCCCTACAAGACAAGCCCCAAAAGTAATCTCAGTATTGATGCTTTGTTGTCTATCTGAAGATAGACATAGGCTGTACATACCTTTTAACAACTGACCCCTTTGTCTGAGGGACACAGATGGACAAGGCCAGGGTCAATGAGAGAGAGATAAGCTGCAAATGAATGGTCGTGAAGTGGTCTTTTGTGTGGGCTTATCTTGAGGAAGATGGCCATCTCAGGGGGTGCTGAACGTGACTCTTACCCAAGCATCCAGGAATGTTAGGTAGGCAGGAGAAAGGAGGGTAAAAGAGGGATCAGCAACCATGAATTTAGGCTTTTTGACATCATTCATTTTATATGGATGGTATTACCTGTGAATACACACTTCTTCATCAACAGAAAAATACAGCAGAAATGAAGACCAAGCTCAGGCAAAGGTGTTTAGCAGTTTGGAGGGAAGCAATAGGAAATAGTTAAAATGTCGCTGTCTACAAAACAGCCAACAATTTTTTTTTTAAATTCCCTACCCTATTTATAACTAATCACTCATTTGTGATCCTTAAATGAAGAATGAAAGCAAGAAAATCAAGCTAGCAAGGAAAATCTTGTTAAATGAAATAAATAAATAAAATGTCGTTACTGACTTTTTAAGAAGTAAGGAAGCCCATGCAAAAAGTATCAGCATTAATGGATTAATTTTGGGAGATTGACCAGGGGGGAATTTAACAGGGTTGCACATCCAAATGTTCCAAATATACTGTTCCTGGGAAAATTTGCATGGATGTGAATTGAATGCGGATAGACAGGGCCCTCTATTATTAATTTCTCTGAAGAGTCTTTTTGGCTTTAAAAGAAGGCGAAAGGACTGTTCTACATATGGCATCACTTTAAAAGCTGAAATAATTAAACTAGATTTGCAAAGTGCTTTTTTGTTTGTTTGGTTGTTTTTATTTTTTGTTTTTTTGTTTTTGTTTTTGTTTTCCATGTGAGTTGTAATACTGACCTCCTTGCCTGCGTGGGCACACACGTGCTTTGAACCTAACCAACAAATTTTCTGCAGAGTTAGCTTTGTTTATGTCGGGAAAATTGCTCCATCAGAAATTATGTCTCCTGCTTGAAATATACATTTCAGAAAGAGAATCTCTGTGGTACTCTGAAAGTGCTATAAGGGCCCCCATGTGGATGAGCAATACAAAGATTACACTACTGTATTTTAAATGCCGTGATAGAACATGCACTTATTTGTTTATGTGCCATCACAGGGCAAAATAGCTGGGAACTATTTTTTAAAATATTAAAACAAACAGTAATGGATTTGATGGCTAAGCTTTCTAGTGGTCTGTTTATCCCCACAGTTGCAATTTCCATGTGCTAAATTAATGCTGAGCTCTGTCTTCCCTTATTAAATGAAATTTCTGCATTGGGAGGAGAAAAAAAAATCAATAAAGACATTCCACTCAGTATGTTTTAGAACGAGTTTGAGACAGGTTGTGATTTTATGAGATTAAAATATGAAAAAGGTGAATTTTACCTAATGAGAATCATTTTAGCAGCTCTGAAAAAGCACAGATATTACATGATCTAATATCGTGGTATGTACTGTTCTGAACATCTGAAGTTCTCTTTTATGGATTCTGTCAGCAGGGGGTCTGATGGTAAGTAGTATGTTTTAATGGATTTGCTTTTGTGATGCTTTAATGGGGAGATTATAGAATTATAATTAGTGTAATCCTGCCTTTATTATGTACGTGCAATGAGGAAACTGCCATTTACTTGAATGGGAATGGTATTAAGTATACTGTTGTAGTTAACCTTCTCTATCCTTCTTTCAAATTTTCTCCTCCCAAATAACCACAGAAATTTTAGCAAATTAGAGAGGTCATCACATATACTTTATGGTTGGTGGTAGAGATTAGGGACAGAATATACAAAACAAAATAAGCAGAACTGGCAGATCTATGTTAACAAAGCAAACCTAACATAGGATCCTCAGGAAATGAAGTTAGAAAATAGGATGAAATTACGTGTCTGTGAACGTGGAGCATTACTTCTTTTTTTTTTTTTTTTTTTTTTTTTTTTTTTTTACAGACTGTGCAGTGTTTCTTAGGAACTCTCCTGACAAAGTTTGCACAGATTCTGGAGTCAGCCAACCATTTTGTTGAAAAACATAATGGATGGGGAATACTGCTGAATTTAGAATAAATAAATACAAGTAAAAAGAATTGAGCCACTCTTATGATCATTATAGCAATGTTACTGACCCTTATGATGATGTTAACATGCTGTTAAAAAAAAAAAAAATGTTTCTGAAGAGACTAGAAGCAGTTATGGGATGATTCCCATGACTACAGTGTGGTTATCAACAGTTACAAGTTGTTCAGCAGGAACAGGTGAGGCAGAAGGGAAAGAGGTGATGCCTTCTACATTATGGAAGGAATAGACTGTGAAGAGCTGTCCCCGAAAAACAGCCATGAGCAAGCTGAAAGTCTGTGGGTGAGAGTTAAAGACAGAGGCAACAAAGGGAGCCTTGTGATCGGGGTCTATTACAGGCTGCCAGATCAAGCAAAGACATTCTCTGTGGTATTTGAAGAACCATGGCAGTCAGGTGGAGTGCCTGGTGAAAGAAAGGCAATGTCACACTCATTTTTAAGAAAGGTAGAAAGGATGGCCCAGGGAATAATGAGTTCTCAGCCTCACCTCTGTGCTGGGGAAGATCATGGAGCAGATCCCCCTGGAAGCTATCCTAAGGCATATGGCAGAGGGAAATGTTTGATGACCCTGCACATAGCAGAGGGGTTGAAACTGGATGAATATTGTGGTCCCTTTCAACCTATGATTCTGTCATTCTATGATACGATATGGGAGAACCATCATGACTTCACCAAGGGTATGTCTTGCCTGACTAACCTGCTGGCCTTCTGTGACAGTGCAAAGCATCAGTGAGAGACACTGATGTCATCTGTCTTCAGTAAGGCCTTTGACACAGTCCCCTATGACATCCTACTCTCTAAAATGGAAAGTGCATTGCATTATTGAGTGGTGGTGGATGCCCAGTCCTTGGAGACATCCATGGTCAGGCTGCACTGGTCTCTGAGTAGTTTGACCCGTCCATGGATGTCCCTGTTCACTATAGGGGACTTGTACTAAATGACCTTTAACAATTTCTTCCAACTCAAATGATTCTATAATTCTGTGATTCTCCATATATATTTAAGGAAAAGTCATTTGTAAACATAAGAAAAAGCTAAGAATTTCACCTTCAGCATTACATCGGTTGCTAGGGGGTTTGGTTTGGTTTGGTTTGGTTTTGCCATTACCAGAATTATCTGCTTCCTATGGATGATAGGAGATTTATTATTGTCTTGTGAACACCTCACTCACAGGAATATATTTTTTGTGATGTGTCTATTTTCTCTGTAGTTGGATCCCTCTCTTATAATTTTATTCATATTTTAAAATGCCCAATGTACTCTAGGATCAACAGGATAATGGAAGCACAATGTACTTTTGGGACAGAATAGTTAAAGACATACATATTAAAGGAAAGTGTACACATTTTCTTTTTTGCAAAAGCCCAATTTCAGTGACTAGTTAGATGAAGAGTGGCTGATGCAGTCGCCTCTTAAATTTGGTCCCCAGAGAAACTATGGGGTCAAATTATGTGCTGACAAAGAGTGGGTTTTTTGTGAGGATGACCAAGCTCATCTGCAAACACAGGGTGTCTAAGCACCAATGAATATTTATGAATTTTATACAATTATTACTGAATATGGAGCATAAACATTAATTAGTGCAGAAACATGAAGCCCGTTTTCTCTCATCCTAGGTTTAAGTCCTAGCCATTAGACTCCAAATTTCTATCCAAACCTTGGCATAGGCAATGAGTATTTTATTATACTGTACAAAGAGTAACAACTTCAGCAACAAGGAAAAAGTTCTAAACATTTGACCTTATCAGATTATAATCCTATTTTGAGTATTGTATGATGTATGTGTTTAAGTTACATGTAGCTTTTCTAGTTTCCTTACCTAAACAGTGTCATTAGTTTTAAATACAAAAAAAATCAACCATTTTTTATACATAAAGTTTGTCTATATATTTCATAAGTATATGTGGTGCACAGTCTTGAAAACTTAGCTGCATTATAATGATTATGAGTTTATTAAAATAAAATAATTAGTCCCCTCAGCTGCTGCATTTTTTCTGAAGAAGTGGTGCAGATACAAATACACCTGATTATGGGGCCAGTGTAATTGCACATAGAATGAATCAACATTCTTCTTGCCTTTTTTCAGAATCTGATATTCACAAAATTAACTGTGACTTTCTGCAGATCACCACTATTTTGCATTAACCTTGGCTGAGTCATTCCTCTGAAATATTTCATTGCCGTATTTCAAGATGTGAACCCAAGGTTACTTCATGCACTCTATTCTAGTTTCAGGGTACTGGATGAATATTTCAGTTTTAGTATATTTACAAGAAATGATAATCTTGCAATATATTCCTTTTCTTTTTAATAATCATAGTTATGTAGGCTAGATTTATCCTATAATTTTGTCTCTTCCCTTTACACACAGTTTTGGAGTTCTTGTTTGCTATTACTTATGTGGCAATCAAATGTCAGGGTTTTGAAACATTTTAACAATACTTATAAAAAAATGTTCCCACATTTATAAAAATAGATGCATACCACCCAATTCTTATGCTTGTATTAATGTCTATATTTAGAGATTAATTAAAATTAGAGTGTAATTAATGAACAGTGTAAAACCTCATGTTAATGCTGATTCTGAGTCACAGTTTGATAAATGATAAAGAAGTACAAAATATTTGGGCTGTAATTGTAGTATAAGAAACCTGTAACTGTGGTCCTTAGTTCAAAAACAGTCTTCAGAGCTTAGAATGGGAAAGGTATATGCACCTGCTCTTTTGCTTCTATTTGCAATGCAGTGAAAAGGTTTTGTTTCATTATTTCTAACCTGGTGAATACCAAGGAGCGCTGGAAATGTTGTGACTGTCTTTCATTAAATTAATCTCCTGCCTGTGTTATAACCCAAAGGTTTGCTTTTCTGATCTGGCACCTAATATCATTTATTTCAAAACTGATGAGTGTCGTCCAATTACCAATTCTTCCACTTGAATAGTAATTGAGTTCTGCTTAAGCACTCTCAGGCATTGTTTGAACAAGCCTGGTGGAGCTCTGCAGCATTCCTCAAGGACAGAAACAAAGTTCTGTGATTCTGAGGCTGCTCAACATGCACAACGAGAATCAGGAAACACATCTATCCAGGTGCTGCAGACAGTAGGAGGGTAAGGACCTGATTTTCCTTACTCCTATATACTGGTACAATGCCTGTGGGGTTGCTTCTTATGCAGCTTATTTTACATCAAAACAGGATTAGGATCCTTGTGCTTGAAAGAGCAAAGTCTCCTCAGTATTTACAGGTGAAATCAAATCTCTTTACTCAAACCCATAGAAAGATGAGGTAGAGAATAGCACATTACATTTTTCGTGGCGCTGCTTGTTATTCATATTTATTACCTTCTCTTCTAGCTTTCCCCTGTCAACTAACAGGTACTCTCCTTACCCATCAATAGTTACACTGAAAACTGCAGGATTAAACTCTGTTACAGAAGTTAATCCAGTCCGTTGTCTCAAAAAGGTTATTAGCGCAGTTAATAACAAGGGTTACTTAGGTGCACTAATATGTTATCAAATATTTTAGATTTGACATTATTTGTGAAAATGGTCATGGGAATTCTTTGCCCTGGGCTTTAAAATCATAGCACTAAAGCTGTTTAGTTTTCCACAGGTCTTCTGACACCAGACATGATGTCCAACAGCACATGTGCTGTCAATCAGTCTTATACATCAAAACTGTGAGCTTTCTCCCGCAGAAGGATCAGTGACCTTTAGCTGCATGAAGGAAGCTGACAGGACAACACACTTGCTATAATTTCTCACAAAATTTGCTCTTTTTGCTGCTACAGCCATATTAACTTTCCAGACACACAGATGTGAGAGTGCCTGCAATGTAAACTGTTCACTATTGTTTTGGTCCTTTTATGAAGCTTCCTTTTGTGAATTTCACGCACACACATACATACGTAGTCATCCAACTGTTTGATAGGTGGCTGTGCAATTATTTATTATAACATATATGTAAGATCAACATGTAAATACTATATTAACTTACACAAAGAATAATCTTTGCTCATAAATTTAATGATTTTTACTTTCCCTAGTTTATAGCAGATTTTTTGATGATATGAAATGGCTTTGGTTCAAATTCCCAAGGGAAAATATACTGCTCCTATCTGGGTCCAAGCCATCAAGATTTGAAGAGGGTTATGCAGTTATGCTGTACTTTTTTAATCTGTAAAAAGTGGGTGCCTTGCAGTGCTGTCATTGTCCTGCTACAATTGCTAAAACAATTATCTTCTTTTTATCTTAATTTGTCTTATGACACATAAAGTCTAAGGAAGTAGTGCTTTTGTAGGGTTGCTTCAATTTTATAATGTATCATAAAAATGCCCCTGGACTTCAACTGGATAATCCCAGTTCCCATTTTTTTCTCTCCTGAGGAATTTGTCACCTACCCTGTTTGAAACCATTCATATTTTTGTCAAGTTTTGCTAGAGCCAGCAATGTTTCCCGATAATATTGTTCCTAACAAAGCTGCTGCATTTAGAGGATGAGCAGAAAATACAGGAATGTGTACTAGGGAATCTGTCATACCTGAGATATGAGCTATGTTCCCTTGCCTGGTGTGTAAACATCCCTTATTAAGTATTATGCTTTATCAGGACTTATTTTGTTTGCTTGGCTTTTGGGAAAAGTCGAGGAGTAAAACAGCTTTCTTGCATTTTCTCAGCCATCAGTTTTTCTTAAAAAGCTTTATCCTTATTAGAACTAAAGCTTCTTTATCCCTCCACAGCTCTGAGGAGGTTTCCTAGCATAAGAAGCAGTCCTTTTCAAAATTTATTACTGCTCCAGTACTATGTTTGTTTGTTTGTTTTTTAATTTATTCTTCTCCTATTTAGTCTCCTTTTTTTTTTTTTTTTTTTTTCTTAAATGCAAAATCATTTTTCAGTTTAAGGTGAGCAACTCAGCAAAACATTTTGTTTATAGATAATTCCAAACATAGCATAAGGAATTTTTGCTGAATTTGGAGTTAGCATATTTTTTAAATTCAACTATTTTTATTTATTTATTTATTTATTTTTAAGTCTTCTTATTGTGTTATTTTAGCACTTATTTTGCTTCCTTTCAGGAAAAAGTATTTGGCTAATCAAAGTTTCTTTCTATTCAAATATATTATCCTCAGAGAAGCCTTGATTCGGAAGTTTTCATAAGTGAGTACCAACCTAAAAATAAAATATACTTTTAAACAACGTGAATACAGGGTACAGTTCATAATTTCTGTTTTAAAAACACTTTTTGGCCATCCCATTTTTTTTAGCAGTCTTCCAGTCAACTATGATTATGGATTTTTTTTCTTTTATTTTTGTTTTCTATCCTCACTACTTTTTTATGCTTCTTTTTTTTAAATTAAGCATTTCTGAAGGGTTTTCTTGACTACTTTTAGATCTTTTTCCTTTCCTTCCCTTTCCCTCCCTTTTCCTTTCCCTTTTTTTCCCTTCTTTTTTTTCCTTTCTGCCCTCTCCTCTCCTCCTCACCTCTTTTTCCCTCTTCCCATTTATTTTTTTTATTTTTTTATTTTTTATTTTTTTCCCCTTAGCATAGTCCATATGCATTATTGTGGCTCTGGACACCAATACAGATAAATGGTGAATATTTGTCTATATGTGTCTTTGACTATTTTTAGCTGTGAATATTTCCATGGTGAATTCATTCTTTATCTATCATGCCTTAATTTTACTATCTCCTGAGGGTAGTTTTTTTTTTTTTTTTTGTTTTTGTTTTTTTTTTTTTCTTTTTCTATTTAAAAGTTGTTTTCAAGCATATATGATCTATCCATTTCTATTTTTCTTCAATAGCATAATCATTATTCATCTAGTTCTGTCATGTTAATGGAGTGCACTAGCACATTAAGAAGAATGTATGTTGTTCAGCTAAACTCAGTGTAAGTATCTTCGTACTAGAAATAATCTCTAAGAGTTTTGCTAGATAATTATAGTATTGTTAACTTCAGAAGGATCCAGAAGTTTCTGTAACTTTAGTAATAACACCGTGCTACTTCCAATATATATACAGAATATTGTTGAAAACACACAGTTTGTCATATAATCCTTAATATATATGCGTATGTAATTGATGGCAAACTTTGAATTTAGTTGTTAATTTTAGTAGATTTCTTTACTGATGCACTGCATTTAAAACTCACCTTAAAATCTCCTCCTTCAGATACAAACCTTTTATCAGTTGGAGTAAAATTAGTGCAATGCTTCTTACAGTGATTTTTTTTTTTTTTTTTAATTTGGTCTAAGAAGATGTTGGTCATGCCATTTTTAAGTAACTGAGTTTTTTTAAAAAAACATAGACTCTAAAATAGCTTAGGGGCTATAACACCCTAATGACAGAGCAATCGAGTTTCTAAGAGACAGTGCTAACATTTTATTTCTTATATTTCTACCAGATGCTTTAAAAGATCTTTCCATCCAGCAGTGACACTGCAGCTTCCTATGTAGCTCACAGATATTTCAGATTTTAACATAAGAATTCATATTTTGAATTGTTCCAGTTCAGTTTATTGAATTAGATTGGAAAGACACCCATCACTAACAATGGCAGTCTCTAATCTTGTTTTTTTCTTGGACAGGGAATATGACCTGGTCAGTGAAATGGAAGATAGTTTGGCATGAATAAGATATGAGGCACTGAGACGTGCAGTGCCATTAGAACAGGAGGTCTCTTACTTCCCTTCATTTAATTTATGTAGCGCTCTCTGGTTTTCGGGGGAGATTTTTTTTCCTTAACTGTTCTCTTTTTCCCTGCAGTTTGGTTGAAAAGTGGTGGGATCTTTATAATTCCTTTCTGATGATGTTACAGCTCTGATTCTCTGGGATTGGGAGGGATTTCTTATGTCCCCAAGTGAAAGAAGCCCTTTTGTAGGCATTTGGAAACTAGTTTGTTTAAAAGACAGCAAACTGAGAAAAACCTTGGAGAAATGCTTGCATTGTCACAAACTATAGCTGATGCACTGAGAATTAAAGACTAAAGGGACCAAAGAGATAAAAGAAACCATGAGGTTTTATCGGTAAATATTATGTGTGAAAAAGGAAGGGGAAGCCAAAGTTTCTGCAGGGGAAAAATGTTTTCAAAAGGAGGAAATCATTAGGTGGGATTATAAGGAATGGTGAGATATGTATTGTTTGGATGGACATCTAACCACTATATCATCCAAAAATGCAGATAAGATTCAGAACATTAAGGTTAGAAGGGCATTTAACTCTTCCTTACTCAGCTGTCATTAGGGGCTGCCATCACATCCATTTACCTGTGTTTTACTTTGATGAGTGCACAGAGATGAATGAGAGAAATGAATTGAGGCTATTCTTGCAGGTGATATAAAAGATATTTGAAATTCTGCTTCTGAAATATCCAAAGAAAGGATTTATATTCTTGCAATGGATAAGATCTCATCTTTGAACCATA
The DNA here is from genome assembly GCF_039878825.1 of Excalfactoria chinensis. Lineage (NCBI taxonomy): Eukaryota > Metazoa > Chordata > Aves > Galliformes > Phasianidae > Excalfactoria > Excalfactoria chinensis. Next base: position 89,558,546 of record NC_092825.1, read on the forward strand.
GGTAGTGAAGTGGTAAACAAAAAAAATCTAGTCTCACCTGGGTTAGGATAATGGTTAATAGTATTATGTTTCTTCATATATTGCCATAGGAATGTTCCTGAATATTTGTCTCTGTGGCATATGACATATTGCCATATATGTAGCAGTACTGGACATGTTTCTTAACCTTCTGTCACAGTAGTCATCATTTTCTCCTGATTTATTTATTTTTTAATTTATTTATTAAGTAAATACATGGAAATAATTTTGGTTTTCTTTTAAATTCTTTTTATTTTTAAATTCAGTTTTGACTTAAATGCGGTAGCTTCAAATATATATATATATTTATATGTATTTGCCAATTTTGTATTTTCAGTATCTGTTTAGTATTTGCTTTTTTCCTTAACGTCTCTGTTTTGTTTTTGTTATTTTATTTTATTTTTTAATATATTTTCCAAATAAAAAGATTTGAAACAATCAGCCTTCACTCTTCACCCTGTTTTGCAAACAAATAATCTTGAGTAAATCAGGAAAAGTCTCAGTTATACTGATGAAGAAATTCAATTTAGCAGTCAGGGGACTGATCCAGTTTTGACACTGAAAAGTGAATGACTGACCCAGTGGTACATATTGGCAGGCATGCTGTAGCAAGAGACAGCCTGAAGGACAACAGGTCACAGGGTTGATGTGTTGCTTTTAGATGCCAAGAGGAATCTAAAAGCTGGTAGGAAAAGCAGCCTAGACAAAGTCTACCACTGTATCTCTTTCTATATATTTTTTTTCAGTTTGCCTCCTTGAAGAGCTAATAGCAGAGTGTATCCTCATCCAGCAGACTTAGATATACCCAGTCTTGTTTTCCAGATCCCAGAGCAGAATGAAACAGCTGGGCAGACACAGAAAAGGGAAGTGCTTTAGCTTGTGGCCCAGACACAGAAGTATGCTGTGCGTCTCTGAAGTTACTTTGAATCTAGCATACTACAATGTGGTAAGAGCAAGTGATATGGAGTTACTTTTGCAAAATATTGTCTATAATCATTCATAAAAGTTCAGTTTTACATTCTGTCTGAAATTATGGGATTTTCTGTGTATTTCTCCATTTTTCCAGAAACAGAGTTCAGGAGACCTAGCGAGCAGATAGGATTTGCAAAATGCCATGCAAACAGACACTTCAGCCATTCAGTACTGAGAGGCTGAAATGGTGATGCTGCTACTTATTTTCTGAGTAATGCCTCCTAGAGCTTTTGTACCACCTCCTGCAGTAGATTTGAACACAATAGCTTCGGCTCAAACAAAATTGGATTGAAAATGAAAAAGGAAGCATCAGTACTGAAACAAAATGGGACAGAAAATCTTTATTACACTATAGGTTATTATTGTACTTACAGAGGGATTCATAGATGCTCAGTACTTTCCCCACTACTATAAAATATGCATCTTAGACTTATACTCAGGTACTGAACAATGAGAACCACCACTTACCATGAGTGAGTGTGCTGCAAATTACTACCTAAATGATTGTTCAATTTGAGGTCATATAAAAATATTCTGATTTGCTAGTAAGAGATAAGTCTGAAACACCTGCTTGTGTAACATCTACATGTATTTGAGCATTTCATTTGTGTTTCTTGGTCTCTCAGTCTTCCAGTTAAAAAAACTCAAACAAGAACATAGCAAAATAAGAGTATTCAGGCTGTGCAGTGTAGAATAATGAAAGCAATTTAGATACATCTGGGATAATGCTACATTAACTGCATTAGTGAAGCATTTTCTTCCATAACATAATCTGTCAATGGTCTTCTGTAACTGACAGCATAAAACTTCTTGTCAATTTTATTTTTGCATAGCCATATTTTCTCTAACAATGGCATTTCTTCTGTCTAAATTTATGCATTACATCACAATTTGCACTCTTAACAGCTTCATTATGAAAATTCAGGCCATTCACATGCCTTTCATTGTTGCTCTCTCATCATCTGTACTCAGAGAGCCCTTCTACACATGCTTCTACAACCTGCTTTGTGACATAGGCAGAGATCCTATTACTCTGCTGGGAAAAAACATGGAGCTTCCAGACATAAATATGTAAGGATGTTGTTTGATTCTTAGAAGGAGAGAAAGTAGATACAGGGTTGTATCTTTGCATTCCACATTCACAGGTAGGCTGGAAAGTCAGGGACAAAGTGTTAAATCTCCAGCTACACAGTAAAGCAGTGGATGGAAACAGCTAACACAGATCTGCTCAGAAGCTAAGGAGTGAATTGCCTGTTCCATCCAGAATTGAGGCAAAGGACTAATGGCTCTACAGCAAAGGAGAGTGGAGAGAGCAGTCAAGCTGGGAACAGGCTGAGGAGTGCTACATCTTCAAAAAGCTCTGAAGATCTGCCCTTAAGGTCCTTAAATGATTTGAATTCATAGGCAGAAATCAGTCAAGGCCAGTGCCTGATTTTCCCCCATGCACTTGGAGGAATCCTTGTAGATAACTGTAAGAATAGCAGGCTTGTAAATTCTGAAAAGCTAAGGCTCTTCTGCCCCTGTGAATGATGGTTCACTGTAAAGGTTGTATTGGTCATTCCAATTCATCAGATAGGTATTTCTTGCAGATAATTCCTGTTTTTCTCACGTCTCTTGTTGACCTTTAAGACATACATTCCTATTGCTACAGATTATTAAAAACAAAATAAAACAAACAACAACAACAAAATCATGAAACTGGCAAAAATCTGGAGAATTATTAGCCAGAACTGTGATATCATGATAGTTAGTTTTTCCAGTAACCTGTTTGCAACACAACTGAGGTGAGGAATGCTCTGAAAAAGACCATAAAATGTTATGCATCAAGAAAATGCCACTGGGAAAGATCTGCAGCTGTGAGCAGTAATTGGTAAAGTGCTATCATCAAACCCCACATGGCCACATATGCAGAGGAAGACTCATAGCACATCAAGTGTAAAATGAAAACTGTGATACAGGCAGACATAAAGCCAAAGAAATATCGGTCAATATGCTGAAACTGCTGGGTAAAGAAAAGTCTGTTCAGCAGACTCCAAAATGTTTGTAACTTTGAAAGGAAAAGGAGCAAATTGGAAAGAAGTCAGTTGTTCTAGTTAACGATAAAAGTTGTTGTAGGGAAATATTCCACAGAAATGAGTTGCAGATGCTGGAAAGACGGATCATTATCAATGAGTAATACCACAGTGTCAGTGCTCTCACAAGCATGGAAATAGCATACATCTTCACTAATTCATATGGATTTATTATGTCACATGGTCAGCCTACATTCCTTCATCTCCATCAGATAAAGGCTGTGGACACTAAAGAATAAAACTGATGTTGTCCAGTCACAGTGAACAGATGAATGAGGAACAGAGATCAGTAACATCACATAGCATAATGGTGGATTAGTAGACTAGGGCATGTGAAATATGTGCTGATATAAAATATTAAACTAATTATGAAAAGTGGTTCTGCATAGCCAACACCAGATGCTTTGATTCTGGTTACTAATCTGTTTGAAACACAAGGCTACAGAACATATAAGTGTAGTCCTGCACATTGGCGAAGTGCCCAGATATAGTAACCCTGTAGTACCAGAATGGTGAAAATAAGAATTTATCACGTTTTTCTAGTGTTAAATAGTATTCACAGTATTCTCTCCTATTTTATCCATCTGAAGTTGAATAAAACTAAGTCTGTATCCCTAAAAGATAAACATCACAACAATTTCAGGAAGAAGGAAAACAATTATAGATACTCGCTGATCTTCTTGTATTTCAGGAATCATTCTTCTTCCTTGCAGGGGGAAAGAGGGTATTAAGATTTGGAGGTGAGGTGGAAGAGCTAAGTCACAGCCTGAACCAGCAATTGAACACCTGGTGGGAAAGCAGGGCCAGCCTAGGGGAGCTCAGGTGCAGCAATGCAGGGGTGAAGCCGGTATCCACAGCTTCACAGGCTTTTATGTTTCTATGACCTCATTTAAGGGTTGGCAGTGGCAGTAAGAGTATCATTCTGGAGGTCCCTGCCTACATGAGGCATTCTAAAGATAAGCAGATTTCCTCCCTTAGTTTCTGTGTCTGTGCGAGTTCTGGGTACACCTTGCTACACAAGAGGAAAAAAAAAAAAAAAAAAAAAAAAAAAAGAGTAAATAAATTCCTGCTTCTTGAAAGTGCAGGTACTTTAGTTCACAATTGATATTCCTCGTTACACATCACACTGTATATTCTAGGCTTCCTGGAGTCAAAAGCAGGCATGCTATATGGTTTTGTAGGCAAAAAGCAGCATGTGATTTCTAATATCGCCTAAAGGAGCTATATGCTCAATTTTAATGATAGATATTTAAGACTCTTTAAATGACTTTTTCCCACCTTTTTTCCTTCCAGAATTGTCTCTGAAGGAAAAGATCCATCAATTAATAAATACAGTAATGGCTTTATCTCCACAGTCTCAGGGAAAAGCAGCAATGAGTACAATATTCAGACATATTCTCAGAATTATGCTTTGCTGAGATTCTAAGATGGTTAAAAATGTCATTGAATTGGTATTTGAATATATTGTTCTTTTTTTCTCTATCCACCTTCCTCTTGAAAACTTTTCCCATTTTCAAATCCTAAGTTACTTCTTATATGCAGTGTATGCTGGGAGAATTAAGAGAGAATCCTGCATTTTTATCTGGTATTATACCAGATGAACAGGGGCAGTTAATGTTATGAAACATCTTAGGTTTGGCCTCTTGCAGGTGACCGGAATGGCTTAGACACCTTGTTTTTATGATTTACTTGAAAGGCAGCTGAGCTTTGTATTTGGGTGAATGTCAACCTTTCTGTCTTACACTGATACCTTTTCATGCTTGCATGGAAGGCAACCAAAGAAATAAAGAAAAAGAACTGAAGAGATTGACCTATACCTCCAGAAAGTAACTGAACAAAAAAATCACAAACCTTTTGGATTAGAGTTCTCTGCAATCCAATTAAAAAAATGAAATAAATAATAAAATAAATACTTTACAGTTTGTTTGAATTAAGCTCACTGTCTGATTACAAACTCTGAGTAAGCAGACTGTAGGAATATAGGATGTATTTAAGAAAGCTGTTTCTCTTGTTGATTAATCAAGTGAAAGCTTCATGGTTCAACTACTCTGCACTTGTTTTCCCATAATTTGCAAAAAGAGATGATCACTGAATTCTTTTTTATCAAGAATGCGCTCGTTAGCTGACACTGCAATTTTATTTTATTTTTATTTAACCTCCATTCATCACTATGTACTCTGCAGCATTCAGTCTGTCAAATGCGTTGATTCAGACCCTATGTTTGGAGTCTGAAATATGAAAGTGAAATCTGAAATATGGGGTCTGAAAATATACGTATTTACTCTAATGTATTGATGAGGTCTGTCTTCCTGACTTTCTGTGTAGTGCAACTGTGTGATACCTATTGGACAGAAAAAAAAAAAAAAAAAAAAAAAAAAAAAAAAAAAAAAAAAAAAAAAAAGGCAAATATTTTTACAGTACTTCATCTTGATTGCAAGTTTCTAGGAGCATTAGTTTTTTAGAGCAAAACTTCTGATAAAGACTGCTGTTATGTTTCTTCTATCCCTTCTTTTTATCCTCTTCACCTTGGGGGTTTTTATTTTTCAGGCTGTATCTGAGTGTTTTTGTTTGTTTGTTTGTTTTTGTTTTTTGTTTTTTTGCTTTCCTTGAGTCTGTCCTGTAAATTACATTGCATAATTTGTCTGGCTCTGCCAGATAAATGACCGAGAAATGATCTGAATATATCCTCTTCCTCTGACTGGACACATGCTCCAGGCACATGGTGCTCTGTTTTGCAGTGTGCTGCTATATGACAGAGGACTGCGCCTTGCCACATGACATATTCAGACAGTGCAGAAGGGCAGGGACCACAGGGCTAGTGACAAGAAGACTTTATATAATCTGAGGTGACAAAAAAGCAAGAAGAAGCAAGTGCTGGGTTGCCAGTCTGCAGGGCGATTTTGGAGTGGCCAGATTATTGACTTGCTTCTTGCACATAGTTATGGTGTTCCAGCAGAATGTAAATAAACTTCCTCAGAATCCTATCTTACTGGGTTAATCAGAGCAAGGAGGCACATATATATCCTGGGAGCTATGCAGGATCACAGGACCATTTGGAAGGAGGCAAAAGATTGTTGGAATAGAAATAAAGACCTCACTATCAATATATGTGGAAATGAAGTTCATTGCTGTCTGTGACATGAACTATTGTTTTATGCTATCAAATCGCTTCAGCATGTCTTTTCTCACTCGCTTATAAGAATCTTCATTTCTCTAGGATCTTATGTGCCAAAGTGTTTAGGAATCAGAGCTAAAACTGAAGCTGTATCTTAAACATGAAAACTGCTATCTAATACTAAGAATGCTGAAGAATAAGTTTCTATCTGTCTCTCAAACTTGACATGCAAAATCATTTGGTACTTTTGAAGCTTTAACTCCTTGTGATCCAGTAACCTGTCTTTAAAATGTATATAATACCAAATACATCTCAGTCATATTAGAGAAGTGAAACATTGAAAAAATACATTGGTCTGTGAATTATATTTCTGTCTTTAGAGCAATTTGAAAAATATGGCACTAATAACACCTGGAACTACACATAGAAGAGAAAAAGGAATAAAAAATTAAATAGCTTTTAAAAAATTATTTTTATCCAAGCTACGCTTTGTATGAGGAGATAAGGGACTCATTAGCTTCTAATGCCTGTGATCATACTGTTGTATGGAGGTAGAAGTAGAGTAGAAGGCATCATAAGCATGAGGACTAAATTCAGATTGCATAAATCTGATTTTCAAAGAATTACCTTTCTATGTAATTACCTTTTTTTTTTTATTTTTTTTTTTTTTTGTATGGCTATGTATGCATATTTGTTGTCAGACTTACAAGTCACACTCAGTAAATATCTTTTTGAAGAGTCTGATATGCTGTTGCATGCTTCTGAGACACCCTGAAATATCAAGCTCTGGCTTCTAAGGCATCTGGGGAAGCTTTCTTTCTAATTATTTTTTGCTTCAATCACACAGTAGAGTTTCTTCTGCCATCAATTTAATTTGCATCAGTTGTGTAAAAATGTTGTCAAGTCATCTCGTTAATATGGCAAATCACATATAGGAGAGGTTATTTAAATGAGATCTAAATGTTTAAATAGCTTACAATCTTAGGATTAATAACATTCAAAATGTTGACTGTGCTACTTGAGTCTTATAACCTTTCTCAAATGGATCCTTAGTTAATTATCTCTAAAATCGGCCTTTTAAAACATTATGCTGTGTCTAGAGATTGATATTTAACTTTTTTCTATTAATCATATTTAGTTTTAAGATTTGGAAAGGTAGTTCTCTAAGGTTCAGCTGACATTTAAACAATTATGCTGAGACTTAGCATTGATATATTTTGGTTGCTTAACCCTTCTGTCAGCAATTTTGTATTTTATGCAGACCTTGCTGGTGTGGCACTGGCATTTATACTAGAGTGCATTTATTTTAATAGAACATTTCTTGTCCTTGTACTTACAGCAGTTATGATTATTATACTAAAACAAAGCAGACTGAAGATGAAATCAATCTGTAGGCTGCTATGATTTCACATGCAGACATACGTATATTCCCTGTGAAATACTGATGTGCAGACATTCTACTATGAACTACTACTACTTTTATAGGTCCTTCCTAATTAAAAAAAAAAAAAAAAAAAAAAAAAAAAAAAAAAAAGTTGAAAATTTCTAATTTTTCAGTGCACAGACCTTAAATGCATAGGGTCACTGTTGATTACAAGAACTGATAAACTGGTCCATGATTCTGGTTGCTGAAGGCTACTAGAAGTTTCCATGATATGGATTAAGGCAACTGGGAATATTGTTAACCCGGTGCTTCTGTTGCTTAATGTTTCCTCAAGAGCTGTTGAGTTTATATTCTGTCTGTCTCCATCCTAACATGTTGTTTCTTGAAGTGAATTCTTGGTGGAGGTCTGAGAGTAACATACTTTGTGCTATCAGTCAAGCTCACTGAAATATGGTACATAGATGTTGGTCTTTTCAGTCAAGCTCCTGTTTGATTGTAAGGCTGGAGGGTCATGGGCTGTCGATGTGCCACTGTCATTTAAACATTCTCCATTTCTGTGCAGCAGTACAAACTGCACCACAAACTGGAACTAATCCAGCATAAAATACAACAGAGAAAGTGAAATGAAAGCTGTCAATAAATTGGCAATGGACAGAGACAAGAAGATAGTCTGTTGTGTGTGCTAGTTTCAATTCATCAACCTCTAATCTTATTTTTTTCTCAAACTTTTTAATGATGGCATCTGAAGGTCATTTATGGACAATTCCTGTGACCATTCAAAGATAATAAGCAGCTTCATGTGTTATAAATGTACCACCTGCTCCCTTCTGGCAAGAAAAAAAAAAAACCTTGCAATATCCATGACACAATATTGTTTATCATGCTTGAGTTTGATACTTACTTTATATAAGAAAACCTAAAAAATAAGGAATTAAAACTGGTAAGTAGATTGTCTTCTCAGAAGCTTTTTCTTGAATTTCCTTCATTTCTGAGCTGTGTTTATATAAATAAACATCTCAGGATCGCTTGTTTAGGGAGGGGAGCAGAGGAGGTTTTCCCTCTGCTGGAGTGGGCTACTTATTTTTTTCAGCAGTGAGAAAGACCAAATGCTATAGATTTCTTGCTCTAGAGGACATGACTTTCTCTGAGTGCATTGATCGGAGCGATGTTCAGTAGACTCAGGGGGAAAACTTGCAACATACCAAAGATAAGACATGAAATATCTTTGCAATATGTGTATAAAAAGTATTATATTCCAACAGGTGATCCAGAGGACAGATTTCAAACCACTTTTTTGAGCCTCTTTTCTTGGAAAGGGGAAACAAATGCTACAGGGCCTGATCTGTTTCCTTGCTGGCTGCACTGGCAGGATCCGGGCTTGCTGCTGCTGCCAGTTTTCCAACTCTGTGGTACCCTTTGTCTCCACCTTTTCTGTTTCCAAGTAGTCTCTTGACTTCCATGCCTAAAAGGGAATCATCCTTTCCATTTCTTTTCCCTTCCTCTGTCCAGCACAGCAGCCAGACCAACAGTGGTTGTCCTCTCTGCTGAGTATGGTGGGCTCACATTCACTGGGACGGCAGCACTATAGAGAGTGGTTTGCTGTGTGGAGGGAGGAACTGTCTCACAGGGCAGCAGTTGCTTCCCAGGTTGGGAATTTGTGTGTGTGCAGATGCAATGCGTGTACAGCAGCCTGCTTCAGAGACAGGAAGAAGGATCCTGAAATCAATATCCAGCTTCTGTTGGCATCATTCCCAGTCCACCCTTTTTGGGTAAATATTTAGAATAACCAAATAATCTTGTTCTGAATTAAAGTCATAATTGATTGACATTACTATGACTTGCAATCTGATGTTGGGATTCACATTCCTGACTGCATGACAGGTTGTATTTGGGGGCCGTTTGTTTGTGTTGCTCACACAATTCAGTACTTGGCATATGTGGTGCCATATATATACAGTTGCTATATACCTTTGAAACAGTAAATTCCTGAATTTATGCGACAGCTAGGCAAACAAGAAAGGATGTAGAGAGCTGAAATATAGAAGATGTGCCAATATTACTCATCCTCCTCCCACTCTCCCTGTTGGTTACACTTTCCTTTTACAGTAGAAACCAACAGTAAATTTTTAACTTTTTTTTTTTTTTTTCTTCCAAATTTCTATATTTAGATTTATAGGTAAAAGACACCAGAAAATAATTTTAAGTTTTACTGCTCACAGAAAGTTCCAAATTAACAGCCTTTGAGAATGAAATCCGTAACTCGAACAGGGCATAGTAAAGACAGGATCTGTATAAGCTTCAGACCTCTGCTGTGCTTCAGTTCTGGTCATTTTCCCATTGCATGACCTGTCTACTGAGACTACTGGTTTCAATTACTGTGAACAATTTTGTGGTATGGGCTCTTGCTCCCTGTGAATGATGCTAAGACCATTCTTTCACCTTGTGTGACAGGCAGAACACTCAAAAGGACTGTTTTCTGGTTTTTTTGTTTTCTTTTTTTGTTTTTTTGTTTTGTTTTGTTTTGTTTGTTGTTTTTTTTTGGGGGGGGGTGGGGGGTTGTTTTTTTCCTTTTCCGTGGTTACTAATACTTTCAATCATGGAGTCCTTCAGCATCCAAAATGAATCCCTTTTCACCCCCAGGAACTGAGAACTAATTCTGGTGACACATTAACGTACTTATCACTGGCAGTATTCAAGTGAAAAGTACAGTACTAACAGATGAAGCTCGGTATTATGTTTTTGAGATTCTCTGTATTCCCAAGTTACCAAACTGTAGTAAATGCATGATGATCTCTCTCTGTGTTCTAATGTGAGTGAGGTGCAGTGTTCATTCACATGTTGAAATGCAAGCAGGGTTGGCTGCAGCTACTAAAACAATTCCATCTGTGCTTGTTTTAAGTCAGTAACTGCTACTTTAATGGACATTTGGAGGAAAAAAAGATTTCACCAAGTTTTCACCTGAATTGAAGGAAAATTTACTGAGAAAAAAAAAGAAACAAACTATGTTCTATCAATACCTGAATTTTTAAAGCAAAGACATTACTTGGCACTCTTTGATGAGAATTCAAGTTTGTAGAGGATGTTTGCTTTTATTTTAATTTCCTGTACACTGATGCACTATACATACCATATTTGCAGGTGGTGAACCACCTACCCAGTCAGCATCAGAAATTCCTAGTGGAAGATGCTGTACAATCACCTGGGGAAAAACCATTATTAATATCTAGGGCTTGTATCCAAAGATAAAACAAGACTGCAACTGTGACAAACTATATGAGGGAAAGAGTGGATAGCCATAGTAAATACATAGCATTACAAGCTCAGTTTGATAGTGTTGAATCATTTAAATGTATGGGGTTTGCTTGTGTGTCTGACCTTGTTGTGATTAATGCTTAGCTCTAGAACTACAAATAATATTCCCTTTGCTCCACAAGAGGCTTCTTCAGCCTTAGTTTTGGAGGGCATGTGCTAACCAATGCATAATTTCTAAGGGAGTGTTGTTTGATATAGTGTCTTAAACACACTTCTGGCATTGAGATCCATCTGATATTCAGAAAGCATAGGAAAAAAGGCAGAAAGCCAGATGTCATGTATTAAAGACCTTGTCTCACTTTGGTTGACAACTCTGGAATGTGCTTGGCACATTTCTTGCATCAGTAAAAGGGTGATATGAGAACAGTATGATCTTCCGATAGCTTATGTTGAATCCTGACTTTAGGGAGGGCAAACAATTGCTGAGCAGGTCAAGGTGTGAACAGCCCTGCATTTGTTTTGTTTTGTTTTGTTTTTTGTTTTTGTCAAGGGGTTTATTACAAAATGCTAAGGAAATACTGAAAATTACCAATTATGTTTATTGTTTAGCAAGTACCTTAGAGTTGATGTATCTGTATAACTACTTCTAGAAGTAGGACTAATTTGTTCAAATTAATACCTTCATCTGTAATTTGGGTTCTAGATGCCATCTTATTTATAACAACTTCTTATGACCACAGTACATGGTGTAAGCACGCATATGTTCATAAAGCACACCACTGAATATACCTTTAGTCTCGGTACTCGAGTTCTTTGCACAATTTGAAATCAGTGCTGAACATATAACATGCCCAGCTAAGCCTGTGACAAAAACAACCCCCCAAGGAAAAACAATCCTCCACAACCCTAGACCAACAACCTACAATAACAGATAGCTTTCTTGTGAAATCTTACCTAGTTTCACCACAGTCAGAAATAGCAGCCATGTTTTGTTTAGAGATGTGTAGGCAAAATGACTTTCTTCATTAGGAAGTGAGCTTCAAATCTCTTTTCTATATCCTGTAAGCCCAAACCCATGCAGTATACCATGTATGTATTACATTCTCACTCCAAGAATTTTCCAAAGACAAATTAAATGTTTGGAAAACTTACAAGAAGAGAATGGCCTGCAGTTTTCTTATGTAAGTTGCAGCCTCTTGCACATTTCACAGCTTGATGTTGCTGAGAGCTATTGCAAATTGTTTTTTTATTTTTATTTAATTTTAAAGAAAACTACCTTAGTTCTTTCATTCCTGAAATTAATTCTATTTAATCATTAAGAGGCAGGTTTATTATTCATGTATCCAGGTTGCTACAGCAGTAAGATGGGGCATCTCTCCAAATCCTTAGGTTGTAACATCCATGCTATTTCTGAAATATCTTAAGTGAAAGGAAATACTCTTCAGCCATGCAAAGCAGAACTAAGGTCTAAAAGATAGCTCTTCCACTTTTATCTCAAATTATTTGTGCTTTACAAAATGTTACCCAAGAGATAGATTACTGAACAAATCTTGTGTAAGTGCTTAAATTTTTGGAAAAATCCAACAGTTCCACGTGATTCATATTTATAGTACTTTTTCAGAAAAAAATGCATTCTATCTGCCCAAGCACTTGATTTTTGTGTGTGTGTGTGTGTGTGTGTCTGTGTAAGAGCTGAGGCTTCATTAAAAGAATATATTTCATTTGACTTTCAGCTTCATGCTTAAAATTCCATGAAAGATTACACATTTTTACAACTAAATTCTACTTAAACATTGTAATGGCTGTCATAAGCGCTAACTAACTATTAGCTTTCATATTCTAAATACAGGATTTTAATAAAAAATGTCATGATGCTTTCTCCCTTTTTAAATTTTTGATAATTCGATCCTATTGATTTGGGTTGACCTGGACTGCTTTCTCAATTCCCATCTTCAAAAGGGCAGGTGAAGAAATTAACCTGGAAAAAAAGGCTCATGGACAAGATAAAGAGAGGGAGACCACTTAGCAGTGGTAACAGTGGGGCAAAACAGACTTAACTTGGGGAAATTTAATTTGATGCCAATTAAGGTAGAATTGGATGTTGAGAAAAACAAAAACATTATTCAGGAGCCACAGTTCCTTCAGGGAATACTCATCTGTGCTGACATAGGGCACTTCACAGGCAGCAGGGCAATGTCTGCTCCACTGCATGCAGCACCTGCTTCTTCTACACCTTAGTGTTCACAGTTACAAGTTGCATGATTCCCTTCTCCTCACTCACTGGGCAGACTGACAAATTTTCTTAAATATGTTTTATCAGAAGTGTCAGCAGGTTGTCTGATGGGCTCAGCTGTGTCTTCCAGTGGGTTCATTGAGCTGTCAGTGTCCAGCAATGTGGCAGCCCCTGGCTTCTGCTCATAGAAGAATCTCCTGCAGTCCCCCTGCTACCAAAACTTTGCTACCTACACATGGTATGTTTGACTGACTTCTCTTCTCCTTCCCTTTTATGTCAAACATCTATTCTGTTTGTTTCAGCATAGAGGGAAGCAGTAGAGGACAGATGTTTGATCAACCCCTGACTGCTCACATGCTGCTCCTTTGACCACAAATTAAGGTAGTGCTGTGGCCTGAAACCACAGGCACATCACTGCAGCCACTGATACTTTTCCCTCTCTTTTGTGTGGAAAATGGCACTGGCAGCCCTTGTCTCAACTGGACACGCACAAGTGACGTGGAGTGCATTTTAGTAGCATTAATGGAAAAACAGCAGTAACACTTGGTGAGGGGAGATGGGAGAAGTCATGCTCGTATTGAACGAGGTGAGTTTCGGAAATGAGTAGGCTGATGTTACTGCAGGCCCTGGGGACCCCATGTCTGCTGCTGCAGAAAAGGGAGCTCCCTGAAAGCAGCCAATAATGAAAATCTTTCCTTCTCATATAATCATAAAATCACAAGATTGGAAAGAACCTATAATATCATGTAGTCCAACCATCCTCCCATTACTATTACTACCACAAGCTACTAAACCATAATATCATACTCCAAAATAGCAAAGGTTCTGAGATAACAGGTGAACTCCTTTCTAAACTAGTAGTTAATATAATCCATATATCTTCTTTACTAAGTACTGCTGACATTTACTTTGTTTTTCTCTATTGTATTCAAGTTTAGATTTTCATTCCCACACACTCTTTTGAATCAGCAGTGAGCTGATAAGACACTCGCCATTTTTACCAGTCAATAAATAGCATTTTTCCTTATTTCTTTCCACTTCTTGCAAAGACTTTATTTGGATTTCACGCTTTTTGAAAAGCATCAAATTAAAATAAATGGCAAAAATATTTTTGTATAAGTGCCCAACCTTATTATAATTCCAAAATATGAATGTGTCAGTTATTGAAAACCCTGATGAGCTAGGAGAATATTAAATGTGAAGTTAGAATCTGAAATAAAAGAAAAAAATCTAGTAAAATGCTTACCCGTATATTTTATGTAGTATGGATTTCCATCAGGAGAAACTGACTACCCTTTAACTCTTATATTACACATGAATCCACAGAATCGGTGTGTTAACTCTCATCCTGCTTTGCTATCTACTCCCCACAGTAATAACAACATACAGCTTTGGCAATAAAATACGATCCCTTATCTGTACTAGCAAAAAATTTTGAAGTTCATCATTGCCTAAACTATGTTGAAATAAGTGGAAATACCAAGGGATAAATTTAGCTAGGGTGATGCAGTGAAGAAACATTAATAATCAAGAAACGTGGAGAAAACATATCTTTATAATTGATTTTTTTTCAGTGTTTGACAAATGTATACCCAGTCCCTTTTGAAATCAGTATTCCAAAATGCCAGATTTATATCTATCATGAATGAGTCAATAATGGAAATGAATTGACAATGAATTACACTTGAGTACTCTTTTGCCATAGTATTTTAAGCCAACTCAAAAATAATTAGAATGATTTTTCTTTAATTAAAAAGGTATATTTTGTGAAATTGCCATGAGATACTCAGATTTGAGTGATCACAGGTAAGTCATGCATTCTGCACTGATGTGGTTATGTTACTCTAGTGTTAAACTTTGGTTTTGCTGTGTATGTGATTAAGGAAAAAACTTATCAGTTATTCTTTGAACATTTCCATTGCTATTTTAAGTAATTAATTATTTTCTTCAGATATCACTGACAGGACTTTTCTTTAACTGTGTCATGCTATAAAACCCACAATCTATCTAGCATTAGGTTACTATTGGCTTCCTAGTTAAAACACTCAAAATAGTTTTATGTTTCAATTTCTCAGTTTCTGTTGCTTACTCTTATTGTTCAGCATACAAATTTAGCCTTTTAAGTACAGAAACGTTTGATATTTTATTTAATTCTTCAAGCTGTGATGTAACATTTCCTGAGTCCATAATCTATCAGGGAATAAATACTACTTCATCTTCATATAAATGTGACTAGAAAGTCACATTTCCTAGCATTACATGGGATATGCTTCAGATATTTTCTTCTATATAATTTTTCCCAAAACAAAATTTCTATGTAAAATGTTGTCCTGTTAAAATTCAGATAGCTTCTCAAAGTTTATAATTTTTCCAGTAATTTGTTTTCAGTTTTTATTTATTTATTTATTTATTTATTTATATTATTTTTATTTTTTAAGAACCATTATTAGGCCCTGTCATTTAATTTCACCTATTTCAGAATTTAGCATCTTGGTGTTTTTCTTCATGAGCAACATCTTATTAGTTAATTTGATTCTAAGGTATTTTTAAAATATTCTAGTAACCTTCAAAAAGTCTGAATCACAGAGAAAATTCATTGTTAATTTGCTTTCTCAAAAGTGTAATGACAGAATTAAGCACTTCATTAGTCTCTTTCTTGTATTTTAATAATACAATTTACATTTTGTTTCTGATCTGAGCAGGGAATTAAAGTCTCAAACCCCAACATTTGTCACACAGATAACTGGATTTGTGTGTAGTTTCTCTTGGTAAAATTCCCTTTTATGAAGAACCATATAAGTTATTTACCAGGACTCCTGCTTGTAAGAGTGTATATGGTATCCAAGGTATCTGTGATATCTGTGACACCTCTGAAACTCAAGAACTTTGGTCTTCTTGTAAGGTGCTTATGCATGTCACTTTATGGTTCAACAAAACAAAGTAAAAGTGTGAACTGTTGGGAATAAGCAAATACTGAAGACCAAGGAAAATACTGTCCTGTGCATACCAAGTAAGGTTTTCCTATCAGGAAATCCCACACTCAGCAACGTCACAGTGAGAGGTCTTCTTTATGCTGTGTGCTCAGCTCTGCACTCGCTTGTTAGGTGCTGCAAATAAATTTGTAGCATTCATGGGAGATGAAAATAATTAAAATAGCATTCCTGCCATAGTGAAGTCCTTAAAATAAGACTGCAATGATTATATTTACACCACGCCTTTTCTGCACACTCCTCACTGTCGTGGCAGCAATATGGCTGTGTGCTACACAACGATGTGCAGTTTTTATTTGTTTTTTGAAGGGTTCAGCTCCTCCTTTTTATCTCTGTCTAATTCCTATGAACACTGAGTGGACTTAGCATCTGGCAGGATTAAGATGTTCTAAATTTGCAGCTTTTCATGCAGATGACAAATAGTGATATCTGGTGTGATAATTCTGTGTGGTCCTTTCACTGGATGCTAGGATGAAGCCCCGTGGGATTTGCTAATTCTGAGGCAAGACACTGAATAAGAGAGATTAAATCTTCTGGAAGATTTTAGTTGCCAAGTTATTTTAAGCATTAAAAGTTTCTTTCCTTTTTTTTTTTTTTTTTTTTTTTTTTTTTTTTTTTTTTTTTTCAGTAGGAAAAGTGCATAATAGCTAATTAGGCCCTTAGGGATCAATTTTCAAAACAGCGTGCAGGAGGTGTGAGCACAAACTTTATTTGTTAATGGGTTTTGTGAACATACCTCCTGTGATTTTTTTCAAAATGTAGCACAACAAAACAGCAATCCTAATGGAGAAGTACATTTAAATATATAGAATGTTGTATCTTTTCCTTCAGGACATTAGATATATGACGTACATTAAGTCCATAGAGTGTTTCTGTGGCCATTATGTTTCACTTTCTCAAACCTGTAAATGTAATGGAACTAGAAAATATTCTTTGCTGCCCTGTAGAAGGACCCAATCCCATAGTCCTTACTCTCCACCTCTTTGCTTAAGAAGATAAGTAAATAAGTAAGTAAAAAAAGACCAATTCCCTAATTTTGGTAATTAAATATATAAATATATATGTAGATAAAGAATGATAAAATCATTTTAAAACACTTCATTGTAAAGATTGTGCAAGGTATTAATGAGGGCTGTTCTGAAAGTAATGCCTCCTATTTTATTACGTTAACCCACGGTGTCAGATATGTGTGTTGCTGGAAGAGACAGTAGAGGTTGAAGTTTCCCACCAAACATATTCCATTATATTTTGTTGCCATCCAAACAGACGGCAGCAAAGGGGCAGTCTGACACAATGGCATCTGATGTAGAGGTACATATAAAGCAAAGGTGTGACTGAATTCCTCCATATGGAACTAATGGCACCCACTGACATTCATTGACACTTGCTGAACATTTATGAAGATCAAACAGTTGATGTGAGCACAGTGAGGTAGGTAGTGGCTGGTACTTTTCAGCAGTTGTGACAGTGACATGAAAAACAAACCACCATCTGGACTGTCATGCACATCTGTTATACCACAAAATGAAGAGCATCTTGATCAGCTCATCTGCATGAACTGAATGGGCTGATGAAAGATGGACTGTGCCGTTGCTACTAAAAAGTTGACCACAGTATCATAGAAGCTGTGAAACAGTGGGTCATGTCCATTGGTGCAGATTTTCACCAAATTTTCAGAGTGTGGTATGTCTCTATTCAGCCTCTTGTTCATTGCTGGTGGAAATGCATAGCTAGTGATGCTGACTATATTGAAAAAAATATTGTTTGACACCTGAGAATTTACTCTAGCAAATAGTAGTTTTGCACTCTTTGTATCTGTTGTAATTTTCATGGAAATAAATAAAAGGCTTTACTTTTGGGGCAACCTACATAGAAAGAATTAAGAGTAAGCCTATGATTTATGCAGTATTTAGGCAAATGTGTATTTCATTCTCTATTTAAACTGATGGAAAATTTTCACTACAATTACACAGGAAAATGCAAAAAAAGCCTATGATTTTTCAAATAGAGTTAAATAATAATATATTTCATAGAATCATAGAATCTCCAAGGTTGGAAAAGACCTCCAAGATCAGCAAATGAAACTATCCACCAACCACCAATATTTCTGAATAAACCACGTCCCACAGTCCAACAGTTAAATGTTTCTTGAACACCTTCAGGGACAATGACTCCACCACATCCCCAGGCAGCCCATTCCAGCGCCTGACCACTCTCTTGGGAAGCATTTCCTAATGTCCAACCTGAATTTCCCCTGACACAACCACAACCTCTCTTCAGACAGTCGTAGAGAGTGATGAGGTCGCCCCTGAGCCTCCTCTTCTCCAAACTGAACAATTTCAGCTTCCTCAGCCACTCCTCTCTGCTTCAGGTCCCTCTGCATTTTTTGTTGCCCTTCTCTGGACACCTGTTATCTCCTCTTGCTATAATTTACAATAAAATTGGAGGGCAAGACTGCAAGAATGAATTCACAGTCAGGTAGATGCAAGGCAAAGTGTATTTAGGAGTCACATAGCTGTAAATAAAACAGAAGGCATATTTGTTTGAGCAGTATTCCAGTTTTCTGTTTTGAGAAGTAGAGATTCTTCATTTCCAGCCAGGTCATAGTGTTGGCAGTTGAGCTCAGGTTTGTTTGCATTTTCATATCTTATTATTCCTTAAAAGTTTAAATGAGGATCTGTATCTATGCGATCTTATGCTTCTAACATCCATGTAGGTCCAGGGGTACATATGTGACAAAACTGTTTTTCTTTTTTGTCTCAAAGCTTGCTTTGTGAAGCCTTTCTGGTGATAAGACTCTGACTGAATTATCCAGGGGGGTGAATGGTGGTGTCATCATGCCATGGTACATCTGCTTATCATTGTAAAGATAAGCAGAAGTGGAACAAGCAGTCTTTTTCAGGGTTGCTGCTTGAAGGAGCTGGCCACTGCAAAAGGTGATAATGCTTATGCATGGCAACAGAGGTACCACTTCCTGCTGGCTTATCTGTTGGCCCAGGTATGTCACACTAGAATGAGAGAAAAGAAGAAAAAAAACCACAGAAATGGGGGATAAAAGGCCTTCACTAAACTAGGGACTTTGGAGACAAACTCCCAAAGACACCTTTGATGGAGAATTCCCTGAGAGGAAAACCTCTTCGGAAGAACCCTCCAAGGCCAGCTTGCTGTAGAGCTTCCTGGCTTTCTCCCATCCCTTGTGGTGATCAGACGAGTTCCCGAGATCAACGGACCTACTATATACCTCGCTGGACCCATGGTGGTATCTCTTTTGCTCTCTGCAGAAACTCCTTGCTTATATTTCCTATCTTTCCTGTTGCCCATCTTCCCTTTCCTTTCTCCCTAAATAACTAGGACTTGTAACCTCCCCTCCCTCTTATAAACTGGAGCAAAACAACATGTAAATCCTGTGTATGTAAAATGAACATTGCATATGTTCATACAGCCTTCCTTGTTCTGAACAGTGTGAAAACTGAAAATATAACAAGAAAGTGAAAATTTATGTTTAAAATATTTAAATATTTATTATGTCTGAAAGACAGTCTATGAACCATAATGTCTTACAATTTCAACAGAGCATGGAGATTCTGTTAATGTTTTACTGAAAAACAAACAAACAAAAAAGAAAACAAACAAACAAACAAAAAAACAACCAAGCAACAATTGTGGATTGAGCTTGTACTTTAGTTTCTGAATGGAAGTTTACAGTTGATTTCAAAAGTTAGGATTTTGTTTTAAATGAAATCCACATGAATGCAAGAGGTGGTTGTAATTAAGAAAACAAATGTAAGTCTGCTCAACACTGAGCTGGTGCCTCCCCAGTGTAACCTCTGTAGTCAGTTTCATACAGAACCATTTGCAGAGTACAGAACAATCAAAATAAATAAATAAATCAGATGCTTCTGTGTTTTTCAGACTGCAAAAGCATCATTGTAATGTTCACAAATAATGAATGATCACACAATTCCAACCCAGCCTCACTAATAAAAGATTTTGATTTAAAATATTTTTGGCTTCTATAAATGACAATGATTTCTGTCCTGAGTGGAAAAATGATTTGTAGTCTTAAATATTTTATTGCTCAAGTGGCATCTATTATCTAGAAAACATTAGATTTCCCAGAGAACAGAAAATATATTTAAAAACATGTGAGCACAGATAATCATTGTAAATTGGTGATTTTATTTCTTAATACTATTGGACAGTTGCCTAAAATGGCAAGTTTCATTACATTAGGATATAGATTTGACCAAGTGTGCAATTTTTTCCTTCAGTGCAGATGTAATGGAATAGTAAAATAGTCTCAGAATATTTATATTATGGTACATGATTGGAAAGTTGATAATATTCATTCGTTGCAGTTATATTGTTTTATTAGTGAATATTGAAATTCTGGCTTCCAAGATACCAAATTTGAATGGCTATAGATAGTGTTATATATATTTACATTTAGTTTAACAGATTAAGAAAGTGCTAACAGAAAGGCTCATTAACACTAACTCAAAAATTATGTGATTAAGTGTTTCATTTAAAACCTTCTGCTTACAAACACAAATTTGTATCTCACAAATCCCCTACATTTCCAATAAAGATTAGCTAGGCTGTCAATTATGATATTGACACCATAAAATCATGAGCTGTAGCTGCATTTCAGTTTAAGCAGATTCTGTGATAAGAAATGATTACTTCAGCATCAATATGGCCGAGTATCTGAATAAATATATTTACTTTTAGCTATATGTTTTTGTACTTTACTCGCTTGCATATATAATCTCATTATTGTTTTTTTTTTGTTTTGTTTTGTTTTGTTTTTTTAGTTCTCCTCAACCCATTCACTGCAAACAACAGTAGTGAATCCCCTCTATCATATACACAGACTTTAATATGTAGAATTATGGAAGCAGACACTGTGGAAAATTTGTACCATAACAACAAACACTAAGAGAAGGCTGGTATTTTTTTCTCTATCTGTGTATCTGTTAGACAAGATTGCACACTAAAGCTTCTCTTTTTCTTTCTTTTTTTTTTTTTTTTTTTTTTTTTTTTTTTTTTTGATCATGTAAATGTGTTCTGAAATTTAATAGAAACAGAAAGATTTCATGGAATCATAAAATTGTTTGAGTTGGAAGGGACCATTAAAGGCCATCTAGTTCAATTCCCCTTCAGAGAACTGGGCCCCATCCAGACCTTGGATGTTCACAAGGACGGGGCTTCCAACATCTCCCTGGGCCACCTCTTCCAGTGCCTCACTATTCTTATTGCAAAAAAAACCCAAAACTTTATACCAGTTGTCTGGCTCCAATTATTGGTGGTGAGATGGTTTGTGACATATGTATACCTGATGTGAGATTACAACTCCGAAAAGAGTCAAATATTTTCCCAACCAGTTTACTATACAAGTTTTGGATAGCTATGCCTGAGGATGAGAGTTGAGATGAAGAAAATGATAGTAAAAAAAAAAAAAAAAAACTCCAGAAAATAATAGCAAAATTTTGATACAGGAATGCAGAGATTGTTACCACTGCAGTGTCACAACAATTCATGAGTCTGGTTGGCAGCAGGGGTGGAGGATTGTGGAGGGGGGTGGGGGGTGCACAGAGAAGGTGCAGATTCTCTTTCTTCTCTTTCAACCACAGGCAGAAGAAAAACACAAGGGAAAAGTGCACACTAAGTTTTTGCAGAGTCTGTATGTATATTCTGTCTGGTTCTCTTTAGGTTGCCCATAGTAATAACACATCTGACTCAGGTGCAACAGTCCAGCGCAGGCTTATCCACATCAGAGTACCTGGGGCCTCCACACAAGGCTGTGCCACTGCATCTTGGAAGTGGCATGTAAGGTGATAAGTGTCAAGACATTCCCCTTATCTTCCTTGTTCTAACACTCCTGAGTAGGCAAAGATGCCACCAGTTGTCCTTGCACTCCACAGCAATATTTGAGACAAAAGGAGTTTTTGTACAGCATCTCAGAACAATCTAAATCTCTTCTGTTCTACTTTAAAACCATTTCCCCTTTTACTACCACAACAGGTCTTGCTAAAGAGTCTGTCCCCTTCTCTCTTACAGCCCCCCTTTAGATACTGAAAGGCTGCTATCAACTCTCCATGAAGCCTTCTATTCTCTAGGCTGAACAGCCCCTGCTCTCTCAGCCTGTCCTTGTTGGGGATATGTTCCATAGCGTGGATCACTTTTTTGGCCCTTCTCTGGATACACTTCAACAGGTCCATATCTCTCCTGTACCAAGGACTCCACACCCATATGCAGGACTCCAGTTGAGGGCTCACTGTCACAGAGCAGAGGGGCAGGAGCACCTTCCTTGACCTGCTGGCCACATTTCTTTTGTTGCAGACCAGGATGATTATGGCTGGCTTTCTGAGCTGGGAGGGTAGATTGCTGGTTTGTGTCTAGCTTGCCATCCACCCTCAAGTTCTTTTCAGCAAGGCTCTATTTTTTTTGTCTGACAGCTTGCATTGAAAGTAGGGGTTGCCTTGACCCAGGTGCAAGACCTTGAACTTGGCTTTCTTGAAACTCATAAGTTCAACTGCTTAAGACTGTCTAGATCTCTCTGGATGGCATCCTGTCCTGCAGGCATGTCGACTGCACCACACATCTTGATGTCATCCACAAACTTGTTGAGGGTGGTCTTGATCCCATTGCAGTGTAATTTATGAAGATAATAAAGAGCACTGGCCCCAGTTCTGACATTTGAGGGACATTGCTCACCACAGATCTCCATGTGAACATTGAGCCATTGACTATCACTCTCTGCGTACAATCTTGCAACCAGTCCCTAGTCCACTGAACAATCCACTCATCAAATCCACATCTTTCCAATTTACAGTGAAGGATGTTTTGGGGGATCATGTCAAAGGCCTCAATGAAGTTCAGATAGATGACATCAGTGACTCTTTCTTTGTCCATTGTTGCAGATACACCATTGCAGAAGACCACTATGTTGGTTAGGAAGGACCTGACTTTGCTGAAGCCATGCTGATCCTGCTGTATCACCTCTCTGACTTCCATGTTCCTTAGCATAACTTCCAGGAGGACCTTTTCCACAATCTTCCTGGTGCAGTGGTGAGGCTGACAGGTTGGCCATGAATGCAAGTGTTTTGCCAATAAATGTCTGATATAGGTAATGCTTTAGTCTCCCTTTCTGTAATATTGAGATGATTATTTTCCCCTTCTCTATGCAGACTGTGTTTTTTACCAACTGTTTACAGTACCTAATAGCATGACTTTTTCTCTTTTCTAAGTGCCAGCAATAGTCCTATAGCATGGATTACTGCTTCTCTACCTTTAACTTAGCCAAAAATTAAAGAAGAAAAAACAAACTCTCAGCACTTCCATGCCTTGCTCCTATCTTACTTCTTTGTAAGATATTTTCAGCAACCTTCAGTCTTAATTAGGATGTAACATGTGAGACAATGTCTTTTTTTTTTTTTTTTTGTCTGAATTTTTCATGCTGCAGAAAATCTCTCCAGTATTATTATTGTTTTCTTCCTGAGTATTACAAACATAATTCTCCCTGTTCTCCCTTGCACCATTATTACTTTATTTCTAACTTTCTGAAAATTCTGAAAATTAGGTGCTGGATCACCTACCTTATTGTGCACATTTATTTATTCATTTTTCAGTCTACTATTCTCTCATGTCCATATTAGTTATCTATTGTGGATTCCAGCTTGCCTACTTTCTCTGCTGCCTAAGGTGCCTACATCACATCTCTCTTTCCCAGCAGATTTGTATTTATTGTGTTTTATCTACCTGACCCTGTATGCCATAAGGACCCTTCAATAGAACTCATCCTTTCTTAACACCTTCTCCTCCTGTTAGAGGTGAGCTGGGTTTCATACTGTGCTTGCTAATAACTAATTGATTATAATTATGTAGCCTAACCAAGTTTTTAAGACTTTTGTTAGCATCAAAGAACTTCTCACATGACCTCTATGTCGTAAAGGAATCATAATTTCCTAAAGTGACAATCAAGCTTCCTGTATCTCTTTGAAGCACTTTTTAGGATGATCCTTGAAGTTCCCACTTTGTCTCATGAACATAAGTGCATTAGGAAATGCTGATAAGTGCACTCAGATACTTGCTTCACGGAATCAATGTGTAAATGTTGTCACTATGTATGAGAAGAACAGCTGCAGTTACAGTTACTAGACTGTAGTTACCAGAGAAACCACAGTATCTTTAAAAGGAGTAACTATATTATAAAATGAGCATTCAGATGTAAAATGCTAGTAAGGGTCATGAATTTCCAGAGTCTGAACTGATGAAAGTCAGGTTCAGATTTATATTCTTATGTCACTTCAGCTTATTATAGACAATGTAAGTTAAGCCTAATATTTATTTATTACTAATATTTGGGTCAAATGCAACCCACAATAATTAATTTGTGAT